>NC_050603.1:1030000-1057500 GCF_013368585.1 Megalops cyprinoides
CTGTCATCACTCATTTTCTTGGTAAACCTTATCCATGCCAATTAACATGGCTTTTATTCTTACATTGTGGCTTAGCTTGTGGATTTTTACTGAAACAGGTAAAGGTAAGTGTCCTGCCCCTTCTGGGATTCAATCACATAGCCCTGTAGTTAGAAGTGAGGTTCCCTACCCACCACACCAGTGTCCTGGAGTTAGGGTTAGGAATGCTGAAATGTCTGAACATGAATGTGTTCAGTTGATTTGCATTGGGGTGGAGTTGTGGCCAGGTCTGTGCTTGAACACGCCTCCTTCAGCACGAGTGTGGTCATGACTGTTTAAAACAAACAACCCTGGCTGTGCTGTGCTTTCTCAGGAGTCTGTTTTACATATCGTACTGCGTTCATACACCACTGAAACCAAACATGCAGTGCTAACAGCTTCCTCACACTACTGCAGCCAAACACACGGTCTGCACACACCAATGTTTCTCTCTCAGACGTTCAGAAAGATTGCGTGTTCGGCGAGGGTCTGAGATGACAAAGGGATCCCTGTTTCCGGGAGACAGCATTAACCCGAGAGGATGCACACCATCAGCATGGCTTTGCATCTCATTTAGTTAACATATTCAGAGCATTTAGCCCTCCTGCCTGGGCGGTGAGCCTGTTTCCCCCGGGACAGACACCATGGGGAGACCCCACAGACCTCCCATTTGGAACGTCACACTCACAGATCTCCCACAAGGCTTTGTGGGGAAAACATAATCTCTCTCTCTCCAGATGTGTGGGTGCAGTCAAAGATGCTGGGGAATGAGATGTTAATATCTCGTTTTTCATCAATACTGAGAGGAAAGCCACTGGAAGGCATCAAATAAGAACCTGACTGCGTTTTAAAGCCATGATTGGCCAGGAGCGCTCAGAGTCATGGGGTACAGGGATCTGTACGTGGCATGATGTCTTTCTGAGCGAGATTGAAACCTCTCCCTTCTGGCAGAAAGGAAACAGGAAGTGCAGACTCGTGGACTGAATGCCGTTTTCTGCAGCAGCTCCGCCCTGGCTTCAGCCGTCCTTCCGCAGAGGACAGAGAAGCAGCGATGTCTAATGAGCGGGATCAATACAGCAGCTAATGCCGTGAGGCGGAGATGCTTCCTGTTCCAGGGGTCAGGCTGAGCCCGGGACGCTTGATTGGCTCTGTCCGTTTCGCTCGTGGGCACGTCACCGGGACAGAAACGAAACGGCTGTAGTCCCACTTCATCCGGACAGCTCGGCTCATTGGCAAAACACTGCCAGCATCCTGCGGGCTGACAGGGGAAATCTGTCACCTCTGTCTTACAGTAGGGGGCGCTAAACTGCATTGTTTGAGGGGTCGTTTCAAGCAGAGAGGATTGGGTCACTGCATGGCTGCTGGTTTCACCTCTTAAATGACCAAAATTGCTTTGAGGCAGCCTTTAAGAGCGAGGGTGGGCATTGTGGGTGGTTTGAGTGTACCCTCTGATGTCTATGGAACCAGAAAATAGCAATTGAAATATGGCCGTCATCTGCGCTATTAGTACAGGGCCTGTATTTTGGGAATGTTGCAGGAATCTCTTCCAGTTACTGACAGAATTTCAGCTGAAAGATTCACACACGGTCTGGGAAATGCAGGAAGGTCACAGATGTAACGCTTTCTCAACCTCCACTCAACGCTTTAATTACGCCACATGAGAGAGGCTTGGCAGGAGATTAGAGTGAGGGGGCGACAGCGTGTTTGCGCTTCCTCTCGGGGGGGGGGGGGGTGTAACAGCCTGCTGCGTTCAAACACTATGGGATTCCCAGAGCTGGAGAGTCAGGATCAGGCAGGCAGGAGAGCCGTGTGTGTGTGCGTGTGAGAGAGAATGTGTGTGTGTGTGTGTGTGTGTGTGCGTGTGTGCGTGTGTGCATGCGTGTGCGTGCGTGTGCGTGTGTGCATGCGTGTGCGTGCGTGTGCGTGCGAGAGAGAGTGTGCGTGCGTGTGTGTATGCATGTGAGAGAGTGTGCGTGTGAGTGTGTGTGTGTCTGTGTGGCGGGGTACGAGCCGCACACACTTGGGGTTGGCTCTGGCCTTTGGGGGGCTTCAGCACTGCTGGCAGAAAGTGCAGGTGTGAAAGCGGCATCCTTAAACACACCTTTACTCTCACGCTGGCACCAGAGAGGAGTCTGCGGCTGTGAGAGGAGCCAGATCGCCAGAGAACGATATCGAACAATAAAAGATCTGTCAGTTAGCTGATGGCTAAGAAGGGCGAACGACGTTGTTAATGGAAAAGGAAATATATTCACAGTAACAGGTGTTTGTAATTTCAGTTATAAAAAGTGCCCCAGTCATTTTAATCAACAGCTTGCAAGGTAAACAGAAAATAACAACAAACAGAAACAAATATAGCCTGCTTCCTAATATTTTCCCAGACTATCATTTTATATGCGCATAAGTTAGCCAACACGCATTGTGTTCTCCCAGGATGTATTAACCATATCAGCTTTAAAGCACATTAGGTTAAACAGTGTACCACAGCAACATATATTTACCTGTTTAATTAAATAAGCCTCACATTATTAAACAGAACCAAATCAGTTAAAGAGCGATGTCTGGACTGCCTCCAGATTATTTTGTGTCAAAGCACCTAGTTCTCTGCAGCTGGAAGAAGATCATTCAGTATCACCAAGCAGCGTTTAATGATGCTCTTTTAATCTCAACACTTATGAATAAAAAGTGTTTCTCCTGTTGACGTGTGCGCTGGTGACGGACCGTTGCATAATCGACAGATCTTATTATGAATAATGAACCAGACTGTTAAGCTGTAAAGAGACCCTTATGAACAGTGAGATGACTACACCATCCACAGAGCACTTAATTCTGCATGTTGGCCTGAGTAAAAAAAACCGAAAGGCTTTACAGCATGCGACACATCTTTGTGTGTATATACATATGTGATTGCGGTGTGCATGTCTAAGTGTGCATATGTGTTTACACTATGCATGTGATACGTATGCATGTGAGAGTTCATTTATCTGTACAGTGTGTGTGCATGTGTGTGTGTGTGAGCATGTATTGGTGTATTCAGTGTGCGTGCGTGCGTGCGTGGAGGGTCACGCTGTAGTGGAATTTCTGAAAGGCCAGCGAGGGGACTCAGCGCGCTGTGATTCTTCCCCATGGTAACGGTAAGTGACCTGGCGTTAGTGAAAGGCTGCGGTGAAAGGCGAGTGCATGGTGTGGAAGCATGCGCATTGACACAGCGTCGCAGTCACTGCGAGCCGCAGCTGCGTCCCGGGGCCGAATGCGCCCGCACACGCTCAGCGCACGCTGGCCAGTCCTGCTGCACACATCACAAGTGTGTCATGTGCACAGTGTCATCTCTCTGCGCACAACCGAGTCTTTGTGCGATGATCTGGATGCTGAAACTCCGCAACAGATCGGACACACACACACACACACACATATATATTGTAAAGCCATTACCCATAATTCCTGTAGTACACAGCAGATAGATATAGGTTCCATGTTTGCTTTTGGCCATCAAACACACAACCCTCTTGTGTCTGAAAACACCTTCTGTGTGTATTTGGCTGTGTGTTTGTGCAAGTGTGTGGGAGACAGGGTGTATGTAGTGTGTACGGTGTGTCTGCTAATCCCTACAGTAGCACAGGGGTGGCCCCCTGCAGGCAGGAGTGAGTATTACACACAGCTGCTGTGGGCATGGTGGGACGTCTCAGTCCCTGATTTTCTGCGCCGGGTGTCCGTCAGACCGAACCGCATTCAGCTCCTGAGTGACTCGCTGAGCGCAGTGCTCGTCTGACGTGCAGACTGAGACCTGTGGCCCGGTTCTGACCCGGCTGGGTCCGCTGCCCACAGTGACGATGAGCCCTCAGCAGTGAGCGAATGGGCTTGTGTGCTCTCGTCAGGCGGTATCAGCGGGACGCGACCTACACCCCACTGAGCGCCCACAGTGTGCGTCTGGCACCAGTGCACCTGCACCAGGGCATAAGGGGGAAAAACCTGAAAATGTGCACTCTCTGTGCTGTTGGAAAAGCTGGGGTTTGTGTATGGGGTAGCATTGTGTTTTTGTATTGTTATTTCCTGGGTGGAAAAGACAGACTGAATCAATGGTGTTAAATCAATGTGTTTCACTGTGTTCCTCCTGCAGGTCATCCAGACCAGCAGAACCCTGATGGAGAACGCCGACGCTGTCTACGAGAGGATACTGCACACACAGCGCGCAGGTGAGAGTGTACATACCTCCTGCACGGGGGACGCGTTTCCATGGCAACAAAGGGGCTGGAGGCTGTGGTGATGTTTTTTGTGGCTGGCTTCTGTTCGCTCCTTCCGGCAGGGTGGGGCGCAGTTTCACTGTGGCCATCTCTCACCACGGCAACATCAGGGTGTGCCGAACTGCACGCTCCTCACCACTTGCACACGCATTTGCCAGTCAAACAGCAGACCCTCAGCAGCAAACCTGACCATGCACAGAGCTCACATCACTGTGGTCTGATACGTGCTGCAGTCTGACTGAACAGAAGCGCAGTGAAGAAGCAGTTCGTTTTTCTTGTTTCCTGTGTGACAGCTGGGGGCGGGTGAAGCAGGGTTTTCATTCTAAGTACTGTGGGTGGAAGCCGGTTTGGATTTGAAGCCCTTTGGAAGGTAGAGCAGCATAAACTCCACCTGCAGGGGGCCCAGAACTCCCAGCGTGTTGCTGTACAGAGCTCTGCCTCTCAGGGCAGTCTGTGTGTCTGACGCTCTGTTTGTCTGACCCTCTGTGTTTAACCCTCTGTGTGTCTGACCCTCTGCGCTACTGACTCTCTCTGTGTGTCTGACCCTCTGTGTATCTGACTCTGTGTGTCTGACTCTCTCTGTGTCTCTGACACTCTGTGCATCTGACCCTCTGTGTCTGAGGAACCAGCACGTCTTCAGCTTACAGCATGGTTGCTTGGTTACCACGCCAGCACTCCCCTTCACCGTTTCTGCCCACTTTCAGCGAGAAACAGCAGAGCATTCAGACACTCCATGTTGCTAGGCAACCGCATCCGTGGTACAGCAGCGTGTGTGTGCGTGTGTGTGTGTGTGCGCACAGTGGTGTAGTCCCTGCTCGGGACTTCTGTGTTATTTAATGACTGTGAGAGAATGTGTCAGTCGTAGAGCCCATTCAGCCGTAAGAGAGACCCCCCCCCAACGCCCCCACAGGCAGCAGTGACCCAGAACAGATCCTGCTGTGCGCCCTCAGGTGGAAGTGCTTAGTGAGCAGAACCAGCATTTCCCCCGTAACATACAGACCCGGTCCAGCCGCACCAGAGCCAACAGAACCAGCATTTCCCCCGTAACATACAGGCCCGGTCCAGCCGCACCAGAGCCAACAGAACCAGCATTTCCCCCGTAACATACAGGCCCGGTCCAGCCGCACCAGAGCCAACAGAACCAGCATTTCCCCGGTAACATACAGGCCCGGTCCAGCCGCACCAGAGCCAACAGAACCAGCATTTCCCCCGTAACATACAGGCCCGGTCCAGCCGCACCAGAGCCAACAGAACCAGCATTTCCCCCGTAACATACAGGCCCGGTCCAGCCGCACCAGAGCCAACAGAACCAGCATTTCCCCCGTAACATACAGATCCGGTCCAGCCGCACCAGAGCCAACAGAACCAGCATTTCCCCCGTAACATACAGGCCCGGTACAGCCGCACCAGAGACAACAGAACCAGCATTTCCCCCGTAACATACAGACCCGGTCCAGCCGCACCAGAGCCAACAGAACCAGCATTTCCCCGGTAACATACAGGCCCAGTCGAACCGCACCAGAGCCAACAGAACCAGCATTTCCCCCGTAACATACAGACCCGGTCCAACCGCACCAGAGCCAACAGAACCAGCATTTCCCCCGTAACATACAGGCCCGGTCCAGCCGCACCAGAGACAACAGAACCAGCATTTCCCCCGTAACATACAGACCCGGTCCAGCTGCACCAGAGCCAACAGAACCAGCATTTCCCCCGTAACATACAGACCCGGTCCAGCTGCACCAGAGCCAACAGAACCAGCATTTCCCCCGTAACATACAGACCCGGTCCAGCTGAATCAGAGCCAGCAGAACCAGTATTTCCTGCGTAACATACAGACCCGGTCCAGCCGAATCAGAGCCAGCAGAACCAGTATTTCCTGCGTAACATACAGACCCGGTCCAGCCGAATCAGAGCCAACAGAACCAGCATTTCCCCCGTAACATACAGACCCGGTCCAGCTGAATCAGAGCCAGCAGAACCAGTATTTCCTGCGTAACATACTGACCCGGTCCAGCCCGAATCAGAGCGTTGCACACTGTGAGTGTGTATATGCAGCCTGACAGTGCAAAGAGAATGGAGTAGTTCATATATTTTAAGTGATTCAGTGCTTCTCCTCTGGGTCATTCCTCCCAGCCCTCCTTTTCTTCATCAAAGCGTATTAATTTCAGTTATGCATTATGTAATCACGTAACACCATGAGCATAGTCACACGCAGACTCCACACCCCATAATATTCCAGAGTGTCACGAGTGTGTGAAGCTGTTGCCGGGATACTACAGTGGGATGCAGGAGGCAGAAAAGTCTGTGTGAGTTACAGTTTCACACTCACAGCCATATACAGTGCTCTACTGCGAGGGCCTGAAGTCACACAGTATTATTATTACTGTTGATGGTAGGCAGGTGCTCTGGGCTCGCACCTGTGAGTGTAAAGCTGAAGACAGCGGTGTTCAGCGTGTGTTAATGCCTCTGCCCCCCCCAGCGATGGAGTTCCATGAAAACCTGCACAACCTGGCTGTGAAGGAAGGGCTAAAAGGTCGCAAGGTCACGAGAGCCGTGGAGAGCTTCACCTGGAACATCACCATCCTGAAGGTGAGCCCCCAAAACACCCCCCCCAGACTCCCGCCCCCCCGGTAAACGCCCCGGTACAGAGGCAGAGTGCTCCGCTGCCGCGGCCCTGACGGTTAATTAGGCTCATTTGAGCTGCTGAGGGGGACTGAAACAGCGCCGAGATTAGCAGCTGCTAACGTTAGCGGTCCATGAATCAGGCATAACTAAAGAGCGTGTGACAGATTAACTGTGGAGAGGTGAAACAGAGGTCACTGTTCAATTCCCAACCCGAACTCACCTAATCAATCCACCAGCCAATGACACGATCGACCTTGCTGCCCAGCCAATTAAATCCGCATATTCATGCGGTGCACGGCGGACACAGCCACGCCCCCGGGCGTGTTGCCATGGCGCTGGCATGCTGCTCGCAGAGGGAGCGGTAAGCAGCCTTTAGAGGCCGTCTCTCTATGAAGGTGACAGCAGCTCATGAATACCCATCATTCCCATCGCCATGGAAACGCAGACAGGCAGCACACCCCAGGTCTGCCTGCTTAGCGATACTTGCGTTCAATCCAGTGACACAGAGCTGTGATCACTGACACGCCCACGAGTTCAGCTCGTATCTCAGAACTGTAAACACACACATCCCTGTATACTGCAACTTTGGTAGCACACTGTACATAGCAACCAGGCATGCGATCACAGCTGTAAGTTTCAGAATGGAAGTTTATCAGAAATCTGAACTGAATTAGACGGTGCTCGAGCCTGTGGTGCAGTTTTACTGATCAGATTCTGTGGAGCGACCTTGTGTCTGAATCCGGACGAACGCTCCGCTCCTGTTCTCGCTTTCATGGCTGCTGTGAATGCCTGCCACACCTGTCTACACAGCTGCATGCTCTGAAAGAGTGAAGGGCAAATAACACAAAACTCCACTCGTTACTTTAATTTCCTGTTCTTCTGGCTCCACCTCCACGGCACACGGAGTCTGGAGGGATGTGTGCTGCCTGACACTCCCCCTGCTGCCCGGGCACATGTGGTCCTCAGTTGCTGTCCTCTGACCCCTGACCCCTGACCCCCTCCTTCCTCTCAGGGCCAGGCGGACCTGCTGAAGCATGCTAAGAATGAGGTGATGGAGAACCTGAAGCAGATACAACTAGCAGCTCTCACCAGCAACCTGTGCAAGGGCGGGGCAGGGGGCGTGGCCAGCGAGAGGACCAAGCCACGCCGAAGCCTGGAGGCCATTCCCGAGGGGGAGGGGGCAGAACAAGGACTGAGGGGCGGGGAGAACTGAGCCTGATCCCACAATCACACGATCACACACACACACACACACACACACACACACACACCCCAGCGCCTCCAAGACTCCTCAGTGACAGAGACTAACACAGACACAGTGACAGAGACTAACACAGACACAGAGACACAGGCACAGTGACAGAGACTAACACAGACACAGTGACACAGTGACAGAGACTAACACAGACAGAGACACAGGCACAGTGACAGAGACTAACACAGACACAGTGACAGAGACTAACACAGACACAGTGCCAAATGTGCAGAGTGTGACAGAGACGTTGTTGAGTCTGTGGGGAACAGTAAAGCACAAGGACAGGCTGGCTGAGTCCACGGGCAGAAGCAGCTGTGAATGTAAGAGAGTGTGTGAGTGAGGCAGGAGGAGCTGCACACACGCGCAGCTCGCTGGGCCCGGCTGCGCCCGACTGCGACCGGCTGCGACCGGCTGTGACCGGCTGCGACCGCGTGACGGGCATGCGCGCGCACCCGAGCATGTACATACGAGTGCCCTCCTCTTTCTGCTGTAAGTGCAATGTTTGTCCCTTCCTCCTCTCTGAATACGGTTCCTCTTTCAGAGGCGAGTGTGTGGGGGGGTCGATCACAGAGGTGTTCAGCAGGAAGGGTCACCTTTACCAGGCTGCCATGACCCCTACCTCCCTCTGACCCCTGACCTCCCCGACTCCTGCGAGCCTCTCCGTACAAACTGTGAAAATAAAAAAAAGAGTTTGGGGATGGCGCCCCCAACCCTGCCCCGCCCTCTGAGGTCGAGGAGCAGAAGGGTTTCTGATTCTGCCAAAACTGCAGCGCCTCTGGAAAAAATGTTTTTAAGTTTTTATTTAAAAAAAAAAAAAAGACTTTTGGAGTGTGTGAAAGTGAACCAGCGAGTGTGTCTCGCCGAGTGTGTGTGTGAGGGCGTGTGTGTTAACTTATTTCACAGCCATTCCAGGTGTCTGTTTATGGACACGGTTACAGGTGACACGTGTCTCATCACGGTCACCACCCAACTGTCCGTCAGACCAACAGGCTCCACTCACCTGCCGGTCACCTGGCCGTCATCTGGAGGTCACCTGGATGGTCAGATGCCATTTTCACACCATGACAGTGTTCCAGGTTCTGTCCCTCCCACAGAACCACTGCGACCCATATGCACAGGCAGTGCATACTAAGATGTGGTTAAATATGAAAGTATTAAATATGATGATACATGCCCATATGTGACATACAGTGATGGCACAGTGAGGCTTCATGAACCCCACGCTGGCAAGTGGACCAATCCAAAGCCTTTGCTCCAAACACATTGGTTAAGTCAGCACTGTAGAGCTCCACCCACTCTGACATTCATAAAGCCTTACTGTTCCTTCTCTGGTAACATGTATTGACAATAAGAATAATTATTTCCACTTTCATATGCAATTTAATGCATATATTGTAGAATGTATTGTGATTTTACAATATGGCACATTTTGAGAGAAATTTCTTCTATTTTTATGTCATTTTAATATACCGTTCTGTATGGTTTTGGCAGGGGTACTGTCCCACGCTATGTCCCACCTGTGTTTGACAGTTTATGCAGATGAAAGATGCTCCATTTTATAAACACAGTTAGGGTTAGGGCTGCTCTCTGCTGCCAGCTGGGCTCTCACAGAACCCCAGGAAACTGTTTACACTTTTCTGTCCCATTCCAACCTACAGTAAACGAATAAACCTGTTCTATCATTTACACACGGCCCTCCGCGTACCTGTCAGCAGTGTTTTTAAGATGTTTTTATAACTGGACTAATTTTTACTTGTATTTGTGTACAGCAAAAATACATTTAACATATCCCAAACAACATATTCCTATGGGGACGACAAAACCACAACTTCCTTTTGCCATTTAAGAATACTCTAAAGACAGTGAAGTACATGAGCCGCCTGTAACTGCCATTGAGGTGTACGTACCAATACTTAGCTCCCCCTAGTGTACAGTAGGACTCAGTACGTTTTTGAACAACACTTAAAATTACACCAAAATGCAGTCTCAGAGTGAATAATGCTTTAAACACCAAGATGATAGGCTTATCCTTTGGACAAAGGCAGGGGAATGAGAAGGTTTGCATATAGTTAGTTATGTTTTTATTCTACAGAGGGATTCTCTACGTGCAACGCTATACAAGGTTACCACCGGAACCAACTGGAGAAAAAAAAAAAAACGGTAAGACGGTAAATGAAATGGTTGGTAAAAAATATGAATGTTCACAGATCATCATTTAAAAAGAAAACTAGTATTCTTTCATAATTTAATCATTTTTGCTGTGAAATTGAGAGCAATGAGTTAAAATCTCTAAAAAAAAAAAAAAAAAAAAAAAAAGTACTAATAAAGAGAAGAACTGCAGAGATTAGTGATAATGAAGGCTCTTCCAGGCACTCATGGACAGGCAGTGTGGGCGGGGAGGGGCGGGGCACTGGGGATGAGGGCGGGTCTGAGGCAGGGTCTCCCATAAGCCACACCCCCACCTTGCAGGCAGGTAAAGAGCGTCTCCATGCACGCGGGGGGCAGCAGGTGGGAGGGGCACATTGGAGAATGGGGCGGGAGTCTGGGCTCAAGTTCAGTAAAAGTGTGCAAAGATACAGCTGTGGATCTGCTTTTCACCAGCAGGGGGCAGCGGCCCCCAGCAGAGGGCTCACAGGTCCATGGGGTTCACAATGGTGAAGTCAGAGTCCTTGCTGTTGGTGCTGTCATCGTCTGGGCTGGACCCCAGGGCACTGGAGGACCCTGACGCCGTGCCTGTCAGGGGGTCCTGGAAGCCCCCCGCCTCCTGCTCCCCCCGGGACCCCCCCTGGCCTGCTCGGGGAGTGCGGGCGGGCTTGGCCCCCCTGGATGGCTCCGCAGTCTTCCTCTCCTCTGTTTCAGGCGGGGTATCTTCATCCTGTGAGATCAGGATGTAGTCATCCCAGTGCTGGCCCCCCAACTGCACCCCCTAGGGGAGACAAGCAGTTCAGTTAGTGAGAAGGTGGTCCAGTGGTGGTCAGGCGGTCAGGGTTACCTGCAACTCAGGTGGCTGGGGTGGTCAGGGTTACCTGCTGGTCTGGTGGTCAGGGTTACCTGCAGCTCAGGTGGTCGGGGTGGTCAGGGTTACCTGTTGGTCAGGTGGTCGGGGTGGTCAGGGGTACCTGTTAGTCAGGTAGTCGGGGCGGTCAGGGTTACCTGCAGCTCAGGTGGTCGGGGTGGTCAGGGTTACCTGCTGGTCAGGTGGTCAGGGCGGTCAGGTTTACCTGCAGCTCAGGTGGTCGGGGCGGTCAGGGTTACCTGCAGCTCAGGTGGTCGGGGTGGTCAGGGGTACCTGTTGGTCAGGTGGTCGGGGTGGTCAGGGGTACCTGTTGGTCAGGTGGTCGGGGTGGTCAGGGGTACCTGTTGGTCAGGTAGTCGGGGCGGTCAGGGTTACCTGCAGCTCAGGTGGTCGGGGTGGTCAGGGTTACCTGCTGGTCAGGTGGTCAGGGCGGTCAGGTTTACCTGCAGCTCAGGTGGTCGGGGCGGTCAGGGTTACCTGGTGGTCGGGGTGGTCAGGGTTACCTGCTGCTCAGGTAGTGGCTGTGGCTGGTCTCCCTCGGCGTCCCCGTGGCCGTTGCGGTCTCCCCCCTGCTGTGCGGTGGAGCAGTAGTGGTCGTCAGCGATGGTGATCTCCTCGTTCTCCTCAGCCTCCAGCTGGCTCTGGTTGAAGCGCAGTGACCCCTTCAGGATGTCCTTAATCTATGGAGGAGAACATTACTGCATGGAATCCAGTGGAATCCAGCTCAGTGGCTCCTGTTTGAGTCTAGCTCACAGTTACCTGTTTGAGTCCTGCCAGAGACACCAGCACCTCATCCTCCTTGGCCAGATTCTCCTGCAGGATCACGTCCTGGATTTTACCTGCAGAGAAAGGAAAGGAGAGAACCTTTACACCACCTGAGATGGAACCAGAGACAACGAGTTAAAGGCCAGCCAGTGGGAGCCGTGACCGCAGTGGGCCTCAGACTCCCATCAGAGACTCCATTCCACTTCTCTCAACTCCACTCCATTCTTTTGAGTTCCATTCACTCGCCGGTCGACTGAAACAGGGGATGTGTTTGTTCTCTCAGGTGTTTCAGGAAGAGTCCTCAAGACATTGATGTCATTAGTTAATCAACTATTAATAAACAATTAATAAATCTCTTAATGAACAATTAAGAAATAAAAAACAAATACATGGGGTGTACAAATTGAAAATCCTTAGAGAGACTTCCTGACATGAAATCCACATTATAAAACTCGTGGTTGCCAGGCTGTCTCAGGCTGGTATTGTCAGCGAGCGTCAGCGTTTCTGGAGTTTGCCGGCGCCACCGAGCCTCGCTCTCGTGGCTAATGAAAAGAGGAAAGGCGGTTAATTGCCCTTAACGAGGTTAAAGAGGCGGGCTCTAACGAGCGGCTGCTGAGGGATTTCTTCATCGCGGGTTCAGACACTCACTAATGAGCGCAATTCTAATCTAATTGCCCGTCAGCTGTCTGTCTCACTGTTGCCGTGGTAACGGGCAGTGGGGTTTAACGCTGGTACGAATGAGTGGGAGGTGGTATGTTCTAACACGGCCTGTTTAACCATCGGCTCAGAGCTGATCAGGCCCGGAACCTGCGGCTTTCCTTTCTGCCAGCGGTTAAAAATGCAGAATGTAGTTAAACTCAATATTGTATCATCAGCAGAACTCTCTCTCCAAAGTGTTGTTCCTGACTAAGACCCTGGCTTCAGCCTCGCCAGCGTATCACTGGACATGCAAAGACCACCTGACTGATTGAAATGTTAATCTCACCGATGTGCACGTTGGGTTGATTGAAATGTTGTTAATCTCACCGATGTGCACGTTGGGTTGATTGAAATGTTGTTAATCTCACCGATGTGCACGTTCATCATCTTGGCGCAGTACTTGCACATGGCCTCCAGGTCATTCAGCTGCCCCTGGAGGAAGGACACCTGGGCCTCCAGCTCCTCCTCCTGCAACACACACACACACTGGCCTCAACTGATATCACCACTCTGTGCCAGCGCTCAGCTGAGTGGGCTGTGAACCTCCTGGGAAGGAGGGAGAGAGGAACGGGTAAAAGGAGAGACTGTAGAGGAAGTAGGGAGGGAGAGAGAGAGAGAGGGAGAGAGAAAAAGAGAGGGAGAGAGAGAGGGAGAGAGAGAGGGAGGGAGAGAGAGAAACGGAGAGAGAGGGAGAGAGAGAAAAAGAAAGAGAGAGAGGGAGAGAGAAAAAGTGGGAGAGAGAAAGAGAAAGAGAGAGAGAAAAAGAGAGAGAAAAAGGGGAGAGAGAAAAAGAGGGAGAGAAAAAGAAAGAGAGAGAGAGAGAGGCAGGCTCACCGCCTCCTTCTTGCTCATACTCTTGCTGTGGGAGCGAGAGCGGGTGATGTTGAAGAAGGAGTCCTTCTTGGTGGCGGAGAGCGGGGGGGACGCGGTGGCGTAGTCACGCGACCCGGGCAGACTCTCGATGCTCGGAGACGAGCTGACCGTCCTGGAGCTGGGGCCTGCGGATGGGGACACAGCCTACCTGTCAACAGGTGCGTTCACTCCACACATCCACGATGCAACCTTCAGGAATGGCAGCAGACCGCATCCACACGCTCACACATGCTGCTCTCACTCACTAACATGCTGTTCGCGCACACTATAACGTGCTGCTCCTATTTGCTAACACGCTGCTCTCGTTCATTAACACACTGCTTTTATTCACCAACATGCCACTCTCATTCACTACGGTGCTGCTCTGATTCTCTAACATGCTGCTCTGATTCACTAACATGCTGCTCACAGCACAACCAATACAGGTGTTAGCACAGAAAGAGATGTCCGCATTGCTAACATTACTCACTGGCTTGGCAGGAACCCCTGCATTGTTACATAGCTTATAGTTTACAGAGAGTGAACTTATACAGCAGGACATTTACAGACAGGCTTCAGCAGAAGGCACTGAACACGGGGTCCAACAGCAACACTACCTCTAATGCTCCCTTGCAGTCCTGCCCATTAAAGAGTGAAGAAGGCGTAGCTGAGAGAGACAAAGCCACATGCACCACGGAGCAGAGCTAGCATCCAGCACGGGTTCAAATCCCTAAAGTTTCCATTTTAAACCATTCATCATACTGCTGTGCATCTCTACACTGGGCTTTTGCTTAGTTTTACTGATTATACATCAACTACTTTCCATGTTCCTGTAAGAACAGCGTTTTTACAGAATGAGAGATGTCCTACCAGCTTATGCAGAACACAGCAATACAAACACAGCATTCCACACAACCCGTCTGATTAAATGAGCCCTAATGAGCCACCGAGGGGCTCTGTAGGAGCCCAAAACTCTGCAATAAAATACATTTTTGATTTATTCACAAAAATACTGCTGAAATGTAAAGAAAGTCGTTATCCTCTTTGTCAGATATGTGTTTGTATCATGAAGGCACAGTACTCTGTCGCCCCCTGGTGGCCTGGTGGCAGTACCGCATGCGTGTGGGACAGCGAAATGAGGCGATTTCAGGCTGCTGCGCACACTGTCAAACACAAGCACTAATGCACACACAAACACACGGGCACGTGGTGGTGCTGATGCGGTTGCTATGGCAGTCGTTACCTTGGGCATCAGTACGAATCTGGGCGGGGACAGAGACCTGAGTGCCTCCGTCTGCAGCTCCATCTGACAGACAGGAGAGCGGTGAGGCCAGTCACACACTGCGTGTGCTCTGTGTGTGTGTGTGTGTGTGTGTGTGTGTGTGTGTGTGTGTGAATGCGTGAGTGTGTGTGTGTGTGTGTGTGTGTGTGTGTGTGTGTGTGTGTGTGTGTGTGTGTGTGTGTGTGTGTGTGTGTGTGTGTGAGTGAGAGAGAGTGTGTGTGTGTGTGTGTGTGTGTGTGTGTGTGTGTGTGTGTGTGTGTGTGTGTGTGTGTGTGTGAATGCGTGAGTGTGCGTGTGCGTGTGTGTGAATGCGTGAGTGCCTGAGTGTGTGTGTGTGTGTGTGTGTGTGAGAGTGTGTGTGTGTGAGAGAGTGTGTGTGTGTGTGAATGCGTGAGTGTGCGTGTGTGTGAATGTGTGAGTGTGCGTGTGTGTGAATGCGTGAGTGTGTGTGTGTGTGAATGCTTGAGTGCCTGAGTGTGTGTGTGTGAGTACCTGAGTGTGTGTGTGTGTGTGTGTGTACATGTGGATGTATATGTACTGTATATGTGAGCGTACAGGTGCGGATTTATATGCATAGTGTAGGTACGTGTATATGTGAGCGTACAGGTGTGGATTTATATGCATAGTGTAGGTACGTGTATATGTGAGCGTACAGGTGTGGATTTATATGCATAGTGTAGGTACGTGTATATGTGAGCGTACAGGTGTGGATTTATATGCATAGTGTAGGTACGTGTATATGTGAGCGTACAGGTGTGGATTTATATGCATAGTGTAGGTATATGTGAGCGTACAGGTGTGGATTTATATGCATAGTGTAGGTATATGTGAGCGTACAGGTGTGGATTTATATGCATAGTGTAGGTACGTGTATATGTGAGCGTACAGGTGTGGATTTATATGCATAGTGTAGGTATATGTGAGCGTACAGGTGTGGATTTATATGCATAGTGTAGGTATATGTGAGCGTACAGGTGTGGATTTATATGCATAGTGTAGGTACGTGTATATGTGAGCGTACAGGTGTGGATTTATATGCATAGTGTAGGTACGTGTATATGTGAGCGTACAGGTGTGGATTTATATGCATAGTGTAGGTACGTGTATATGTGAGCGTACAGGTGTGGATTTATATGCATAGTGTAGGTATATGTGAGCGTACAGGTGTGGATTTATATGCATAGTGTAGGTATATGTGAGCGTACAGGTGTGGATTTATATGCATAGTGTAGGTACGTGTATATGTGAGCGTACAGGTGTGGATTTATATGCATAGTGTAGGTATATGTGAGCGTACAGGTGTGGATTTATATGCATAGTGTAGGTACGTGTATATGTGAGCGTACAGGTGTGGATTTATATGCATAGTGTAGGTATATGTGAGCGTACAGGTGTGGATTTATATGCATAGTGTAGGTACGTGTATATGTGAGCGTACAGGTGTGGATTTATATGCATAGTGTAGATATATGTGAGCGTACAGGTGTGGATTTATATGCATAGTGTAGGTACGTGTATATGTGAGCGTACAGGTGTGGATTTATATGCATAGTGTAGGTATATGTGAGCGTACAGGTGTGGATTTATATGCATAGTGTAGGTATATGTGAGCGTACAGGTGTGGATTTATATGCATAGTGTAGGTACGTGTATATGTGAGCGTACAGGTGTGTGAGCTCACCTTTGCTCAGGTGCACGGGCATGCTCTCGGACTTCAGCAGTCTGTGCTGCTGCATCTGCGTCTGCGCGCTGGCCTGTGAGTGGGCGGGGCCGGGGGCGGGGCCGGGGGCGGGCATGGGCACGGGCGCGGTGCGCGTCACCGGGGGCGGGGCAGACACCACCTCGCTGTTGATGGGCGAGATGCTGCTGGAGGGGGCAGAGATGGCCGGGGCGATCAGCTTCCGCCCGAAATTCAGCAAACTGCTGGAAACCTTATTAATGTTGAGAGGGGCGGTCCTGGCAGTCGCTCTGAGGGGGGAGGGGGCAGAGAGAGAAAAATAAAGATGAAATAGAAAAAATAAAAATGAGAGAGGCATAATGACAAGGGAGATCCCTTAATACCCAAATCCAGGAGAGCATGTAGGGGTTAAGGCCCACTCTGGGGAGAGTTTCGGGGAGAGTGTGGTGGTTAAGGCTCCTCTCTGGGGAGAGTTTCGGGGAGAGTGCAGGGGTTAAGGCTCCTCTCTGGGGAGAGTTTCGGGGAGAGTGCGGGGATTAAGGCTCCTCTCTGGGGAGAGTTTCGGGGAGAGTGTGGTGGTTAAGGCTCCTCTCTGGGGAGAGTTTCGGGGAGAGTGCAGGGGTTAAGGCTCCTCTCTGGGGAGAGTTTCGGGGAGAGTGCGGGGATTAAGGCTCCTCTCTGGGGAGAGTTTCGGGGAGAGTGTGGTGGTTAAGGCTCCTCTCTGGGGAGAGTTTCGGGGAGAGTGCAGGGGTTAAGGCTCCTCTCTGGGGAGAGTTTCGGGGAGAGTGCGGGGATTAAGGCTCCTCTCTGGGGAGAGTTTCGGGGAGAGTGTGGTGGTTAAGGCTCCTCTCTGGGGAGAGTTTCGGGGAGAGTGCAGGGGTTAAGGCTCCTCTCTGGGGAAAGTTTCGGGGAGAGTGCGGGGGTTAAGGCTTCTCTCTGGGGAGAGTGCAGGGGTTAAGGCTCCTCTCTGGGGAAAGTTTCGGGGAGAGTGCGGGGGTCAGGGCATCTCACCGTGTTTTGTTCATCAGGTCAGCGCCGCGGGTCTTGTAATAATCCAGGTTCTGCTGGAACTGGTAGTTTACGGGTCTCGGGTTGTTCTGAGAAGAGTAGGGGAAGCAGGGAGCATTAACACCACTCAGAGTTTAATGCTCAACATGTTAAAGACGAGTGCTTTTCACCCCTCAAGGAACACACACTTTGTTCTTCTGGTTCAGGTTCCAGCTAATAAAAGCACCATTGAATCCTAATTGCCCCAAAACATCACACACCCTTCTCTCTTCAGCCCGGGCAATACATCTAAAGCTCCCTCTTTCCCAGAAATAACACAACCACATGCTCACATAAACAAATTAAGATCGACCTGTGAGAGACTGTCATTGTGTGTGTGAGTGTGAGTGTGTGTGTGTGTGAGTCTGTGTGTGTGTGTGTGTGTGAGTCTGTGTGTGTGTGAGTCTGTGTGTGTGTGCGTGTGTGTGTGTGCATGTGTGTGTGTGTGCATGTGTGTGTGTGTGTGTGTGTGAGTCTGTGTGTGTGTAAGTGTGTTGGGGGATATCTGCAGAGGGCTTCAGCTTCACTGAATCGAGATGCTGGTTCACTTTCTGAGAACAGGCAAGCCGTTGCCCTGTTTACAGCAGATAAATACAGATGCTCTGAAGTACAGTGAAGCCTGATTCAGCAGTGAAAAATTTTAACTCACAGAAGAGGCACACAAACACTTCCCCCTTAAGGGAGCACTATGAGAGGGAGGAGAAGGTTAAACTCTCTGTGCCTTGGCTCTTTCCCAGGGGCTGATGGGATATCTGCAGGGAGGCCATTAATGGTCAGTGAAGGGGGGAGTGAGGGGGCGGGGCACAGCAGTGAGCACGCTAACAGCACCCTTCTTAACGAGCTGCAAACATAGAGATTAACCCCACGACACATCAGGCTAATATCAGACAAACACAGAGATTAACCCCACGACACATCAAGCTAATATCAGACAAACAGAGATTAACCCCACGACACATCAGGCTAATATCAGACAAACAGAGATTAACCCCACGACACATCAGGCTAATATCAGCCAAACACAGAGATTAACCCCACGACACATCAGGCTAATATCAGACAAACAGAGATTAACCCCACGACACATCAGGCTAATATCAGACAAACAGAGATTAACCCCACGACACATCAGGCTAATATCAGACAAACAGAGAGATTAACCCAACAAAGAATCAGGCTAATATCAGGCAAATGTAGAATTTAACCCAACAAAGAATCAGGCTAATATCAGCCGAACCTAGAGATTTATCTCCCTAAGAGCTAATATCTGTCTCTGTGCACTAAGGTATGAACACACTTACCTATGAAGAGTGCGCTCACACACACACACAGGCAAAGCGCATGCACATTTACATAAATGCATAGAGCTAGAAACAGACTCAGAGGAGCAGAGTTTTGATGGATATTACCATTGGTGGACAGGGTTTTAAAAAGAGTAGTGGGGTGTATTGGGGTGTTACCTTGGGGGAGAGGGTGGGGCTCAGAGCAGTTTACCTTGGGATCCCTCAGGAACAGAGCTTTGTGGAGGAGGGCGTGGATGTCTCCAATTGGTGGATAGTGCATCAACAGCCCCAGGCAGGTCTGAAAGTTGCTGGCGATCACTGTAATGCAGATCAAGGGAAAAGCAATCAATCAGAGACACACAGACGCAGGAGCGAACCATAAGTCAGAGACATGCATCATTTTTAGAGACTTACACATCATTTTCAGTTCACTATTCACTGAAATTAATGGAAAAATAAAGAATAAGAATGAAAGAATGTGAAAGATGCTTAAATGGGTATTATCCCTCATTTTGACAGATAGAATAGAAATATAATTACAGCATATACAGCAACACTAGAAACATTCTTAACTTTAACTTAACAACCCGCCTTCAATAGCGTGTGCGTACATACAGACAGTGAACCAATAAATACTAAAATTTATTAAGGTAATTAAATAACTGAATAAAGAAGGTACATTTCACACTGACACGAAGGGGTGTTTCTTTAGTTTCTTTAGTTCCTTATGCATGGGATAGCTGACTGGGATTCACAGGAAGCAGGGACCCCTGTTGATGATGTTCAGCATCAGGCCTGACACTTTAGCACATGCATTCTACACCACAGGCAGAGTGACAGGCCCGTGCTGAACTAATGGCCCGTTCTCATCATTAAACTTCTCTCCACACCACTGTGAACTTCACCAGCAAGAAAACGTTTCCACATCTGGCCAGTAGGTGGCACACTTCTCACACTGTATCAGTACTGAAACTTTGTTTCAGGAAACATAAATTCAGTAGTTCCTCAGTTCAGTTAGCAGGGTCACGCGAGCTCTTACACTTCAGTTTCCCTTTATTAAAGCCAGTGTTTTGGCTCCAATCCTTTGGCAGAGGATCGCTTGCGTGGATAATTTTTATCATCTTTGATAGGGGTAAACCAGAGAGCAACAGAACTGCCTTTTTATTGAGAGTGAACCAGCTTGTCTGCCCCTCTGAACAGTGGGGGAGTGTTTGAATCAGGAAGTGACCTCAGCAGCCTGGACACAGGAAGGTCAACAACAGGGCAGCGTTCTACACCAGGAGTAAAGCATTCAGCACACGCAAGGTGCTTACTTCCTCCAAAAGCGTTTGATTAACATAAGCGACACTCTGTCTGCTGAGGACTCGGACTGCTTTCAATGGGAGGGCCAGGTGGAGGGACAGAGTGTTTGATTGGCAGGTGGAGGGAGGGGCTGTTTGATTGGCAGGTGGAGGGGGCGGAGACTCACAGGCGTCTCTGATATAAAGCAGCATGGCGACGAACACGTAGTCCACCAGGTCCAGGGTGATGCTGTCGGCGAACAGGGCGTCCCACACCACCAGCAGGTCCTGCAGGGGGAACTCTCTCCCAAACAGCAGCCGCACCCACCGGCTGCAAGCAGACAGAGGGACAGGTGAGCGGCAGAGTCAGGGGGACAGAGTCAGGGGGACAGAGTCAGGGGGACAGAGCCAGGGGGACAGGTGAGCGGCAGAGTCAGGGGGACAGGTGAGTGGCAGAGTCAGGGGGACAGAGCCAGGGGGACAGGTGAGCCGCAGAGTCAGGGGGACAGAGTCAGGGGGACAGGTGAATGGCAGAGTCAGGACGACAGAGTCAGGGGGACAGGTGAGTGGCAGAGTCAGGGGGACAGAGCCAGGGGGACAGGTGAGCCGCAGAGTCAGGGGGACAGAGTCAGGGGGACAGGTGAGTGGCAGAGTCAGGACGACAGAGTCAGGGGGACAGGTGAACCGCAGAGTCAGGGGGACAGAGCCAGGGGGACAGGTGAGCGGCAGAGCCAGGGGGACAGAGTCAGGGGGACAGAGCCAGGGGGACAGAGTCAGGGGGACAGGGTCAGGGGGACAGGGGAGCTCACCTATAGAACAGAACAAACTGCAAGTCCACAGACAGGACAAAACCATGTGGGGAAAAATACAGACACACACTCACAGAGAGAAGAGAAGGCAGAGAACCGCAGGAGAGAGGGGAGGTGTGAGAGGGAAGAGAGTGGACTGAGGAGGCAGTGCTTCTTTGGGGTGTGTAACAGTTCAGCTGGCAGCAGCAGAAACAGCTCTAACTCTAAGCACCTCTATCACCACAATGTCTGCCACCGAACCCTGACCCTCTCCGGAGTGACGCTCACACAGGCCACAGAGAGACACTACGGCTCTGTACCCCCTCACGCTTCTCTCACGGTAACGCTCAGAGGGGGAATCCCGCAGAAGCAGCCGTGATTACAGCCCTCTGGAATTACAGTCATTTAGCCAATACTGCGCACTTATGCAGGATTAAAAGATAAAGGCTTATAAAAACATGCAGATAATTATAAAGCAGAAGAGGGCCATTCCTGGGCTGTTATTGTGTTTGTGCTCTGAGCACTGAAACAGGCCATTCCCACAGCTGATCTGAGTTAGAGCTGACGCGCCTCGGTGGAGACTGCCCCCCCCGAACCCCCCCACTGCATCTGATTCACTGCAGATACTCGGAAAAAGCCCCCTTTTAAAGGTCAAACCCAGATCGGGAAAATAAGCAAACTCGTACAAAAACAGTATTTACGGAGTATTAATTTTAAGAATAAAAAGTTAAAATGTATGTTACTCCAACATTATTTGCTTCAAAATAGCAGCTTTGTGACCTGAGGCTGCTGAGTGTGACGTACACTGGTGTTGGTGTGAGGGGGTTTGTCTGAGAAGGCTCTGCACCAGCTCTGAAGGCTGTACTTTAACAGTTGTATCTCACATGTTTATTTACCATTTATGATCCACACTATATTTTCCAGTAACAGAAAAAGACTTAAAACAATACATTTCAAATAATTATTGATCGATTACTGATTGATTGACTTTCACTTCAGGCCTCCTTGTGTAATTCGCAGGTTAACACCAACTCTGTCATCAAGCTTTACCACCGCCAGCCCTGTCAGAAGAGGCCTAACCGGTTTTAAAAGACTAATGAATAAAATACTGCATTTATTGAATAAAATAACGCCTGTATTTTAAAAGCCTAGGCTTTTCTGAGTTAAAGCCTTCATAAATGACAAAACATTTTGTAACTTTTGCTAAGTTTCATAACGCCCCACTACTATTAATATTACTAACCAAGTTTGCTGGCTGCCAAGTTGGCTAGCTCCTAGCAGCATGTAACTACACTATTCTGACTCAATGCCGACTTGCTGAAGCTGACTTGGATGCTGGAGAATCAGGACAGTTTGAATACATCCCTACTACCTAAGCATATTACTGTACTTAGCGAACACAGCCTTGCTGATGTCACAGTGAGAGGGGCGGAGCAGAGAGTGTTGCTGATGTCACAGTGAGAGGGGCGGAGCAGAGAGCGTTGCTGATGTCACAGTGAGAGGGGCGGAGCAGAGAGCGTTGCTGATGTCACAGTGAGAGGGGCGGAGCAGAGAGCGTTGCTGATGTCACAGTGAGAGGGGCGGAGCAGAGAGCATTGCTGATGTCACAGTGAGAGGGGCGGAGCAGAGAGCGTTGCTGATGTCACAGTGAGAGGGGCGGAGCAGAGAGCGTTGCTGATGTCACCGTCGGAAGGGCAGAGTTACTCACATGCCGTAGATCTGTGGGGCGATCTCCAGCCGGTTCAGATGCATGTACAGCTCGATGTCGTGCTTCTTCACCAGCT
The DNA here is from genome assembly GCF_013368585.1 of Megalops cyprinoides. Taxonomy (NCBI): domain Eukaryota; kingdom Metazoa; phylum Chordata; class Actinopteri; order Elopiformes; family Megalopidae; genus Megalops; species Megalops cyprinoides. The sequence goes on from NC_050603.1 coordinate 1,052,614, forward strand.
GGTCCTGGATGCGGTTGACTTTGGTCACTATGGCGACAGAAGGGCCGGCGTCCTGCGGTCGAGCGAAGGGGATGCTCGTCAGCATTTCCTCTTTCCCCTGCGGAGAGCGGGAAAAAACACCTGCTGACACACCGCCTCCCAGGCAACCCCAAGGCACAGGCATGGAACGGGCACCACAAAAACAGCGGCCGGCCGAGTCTGCCGGACCTTTTCCTCATTTCTGTGATGTGGTGTGTAAGTGTACAACATGAAGTACATACACTAACTCTCCCTTCCCGCAACGGCATAATGTATCAGCAGATACACTCATATGGCCGGGCTTACACCGCTTACATGGTGCATTTATACAGCTGGACACAGTTACACTTATCTCCCTTCCTCGAGCGTAAAGTGCGATCATTTGCATTGCGGTGTTATCTCAGTGCTTTGTGGCAGCGTGTCGGTGGAGTAGCTTTCCGCTCAGCTACACCAGGCTCAGTGGAAGCAGAGTCTCAGTAATAATCCCTCATTAGTGACTGTGGAGGGAGCGAGCTCACAACCTCTGACCAACACCTCCACAGGGTTTAATCATTTAAATAACTTCAGGAAAATTAATTTAGTCATGAAGGAGTCTACCTGGCTGTTGTATGTATCCTACTTAAGATAACGAATCTGTGTTGACAGAAAAGATCGTGCATTAAAGGGAGGGCACTTTGCTTTGTCCAGAGAACAAATGCTGATCTAATATAGAGTCTGGAAAAAACATATAACCGATGAAAAGGGAGTATTCCTACAGATTAATAATTATAATCCAGAATCAACAGCTCTTTGTTACAGAACAAACACATTTAGCACTCTGCTGATTATCAGTGCAGACTGAACCAAAAAACAAAACTCAGGGAAAGTGCTTGGTTGGATGCCCAAGGCCTTCACAAATCAGCCTAGTAGCATCTCATTGCTATGTGCTTGGGATGGCCAACCAAACATATTCCCTGGGTTTCACCCTGACATGCGCGTGGATTCCTTGAAAGAACATGCACTTTTCCGCAACCCCTTCCTGGAATGCTCAGCCATGTGTCAGTGAATATTGTTGTGTGCAGAGATCAAAGCAGCGCCCCACCTTTCGAACCTCACGCTCGAAGCTGGAGAACCAGGGTTCCGCTGTCTCCATGAGCTGGGAGAACATGGCACTGTGTAGGGGAACAGAGAACCGGTGGGTTACAGAGTGGAACCCTTCCGAATACCCGGGGAGAGAGAGAGAGAGGGAAAGAGAGAATGACAGAAAGGGAGGGAAACACAGGGAGAAGACGAAAGTGGACGGACAGAGGTACTGAGAGAAACTTGTGTTGTGATTCTTCTGTGACGTCTGGTGGAACTTTGCTTTCATTAACTTACTAAGCGTCGTGTTCGTGGAAGTTTGGGTTCAGGAGAGACTTCATCTCCTCACTGTAAAATGAACACAGCATACATAATAATTAAAAATACAACTACGTAACCATGTCCTTTAGCATCTACAATTAATTACACAGAAATATAGCATTTTGTTATGAATACCATACTTGACTTTTTGTAATGTGTTTCCTTCCTCAACCCACAGGGAGAAAATACTTCTACAACATCGTATTTTGAGATTTTCCAGTTTTCTGCTTGGGTGAGAGTTGGGCAGAGATGGGGAGTGGTTGTGAGAGCGGTTGTGGGAGGGGCCGGTGGGAGGGGCTGACCTGGGGCCGGCGGTCTCGCTGGCGTGCTGGAAGGCCTGATGGTCGCAGTGCAGGATGAAGACAATGGGAGCCAGCAACTCGTGCATGCCCTGCACCGCAGAGAGACCCCGGGTCACACATCAGTTAAAGCACAGGGCACTGTGTAGCTCCCCTCCTCTCAGAGCTACTCTCCTCCTCCTCTTTCTCCTTAGCTCTCCCTCTGTGCCTCCTCCAATCTGCACCTACAGCGCATACATGACCTACAGCATCAGGGAGCCCTTCCTCCTGATCATACGCTACCTCAGAGTAAACTCATCTCCGGCTTCATCTGCATTCTGCACAGGTGCTGAGGGACTCTGACTCCTCCAGGTGAGCCTGCTGGCAGCTCAGCTGGGTGAGAACTGTGCTGTATATGCTGCGTGTGTGTGTGTGTGTGGGGCTGCGTGTGTGTGTGTGTGTGTGTGCGTGTGTGTGTGTGGGGCTGCGTGTGTGTGTGTGGGGCTGCGTGTGTGTGTGTGTGTGTGTGTGGGGCTGCGCGTGTGTGTGTGGGGCTGCGTGTGCGTGTGTGTGTGTGTGTGGGGCTGCGTGTGTGTGTATGTGTGTGCGTGCGTGTATGTGTGTGCGTGTGTGTGTGTGTGGGGCTGCGTGTGCGTGTGTGTATGTGTGTGCGTGCGTATGTGTGTGCATGCGAGTGTGTTTGCATGTGTGCAGAGGAGGCAAATCAACACCAGAGGTAACCAAGATGAAACACTTGTTTAGACTTTCAAATGTTCAGACCCCCGAGGCTGTACCAGTGAAGCCTCTACGCCGCTCTGTCACGCCTGTGATGTCACTCCTTTACAACGGACACCGTCTGTTTTTAACGCTCTCGTCTTGCACACCTGCTTCAACAAACAAACGCTGGTCGCCGGGGTAACCCGGAGAGGCAGGCTGTCCCTGCTCAACCGACGGAGCGAAGCAGCACAGATCACCTGCAGCGTGGTCCGCACGCGCTGTCCGTCATCGCCATGACAGCGCGTGCTTTCTGATCATTAACAGCACAGCGAGGTGTCGGAGCCTGTTTACACTAACGCTCATTAACATCGACAGGTACAGTCAATACCGATAGCACCGAACAGGACCGTGTCAGCACCTGCTGAACAACAGCTGCTCATTTTCAGGGGCTAGCAGAACAGGGTCAGTACCTGCTCATTTTCAGGGGCTAGCAGAACAGGGTCAGTACCTGCTCATTTTCAGGGGCTAGCAGAACAGGGTCAGTACCTGCTCATTTTCAGGGGCTAGGAGAACAGGATCAGTTTCAGGGGCTAGGAGAACAGGATCAGTTTCAGGGGCTAGGAGAACAGGATCAGTACCTGTTTGTAGAGCAGCTGCTCGTTCTCGCGGGCGTAGCAGAACAGGATGTCCGTCAGCATGTCCCTCACAGACTCCTGCTGGAAGTACTGCATCTCCGGGAACCTGTGGGGGCGGGGAAAAGCAGACACGTCCTGTCAATCACACACCAGCTCTGTCTGTCTGCTACAGACAGTAAATTCACACACACTGTGGGTCACAAGCTGGATATCATAATAAAAATAATAACAGTGATACTAAAATCAGCAACAGTAGCAGACACACCCCACAGGCCTGAACCCATCCCTACAGATCTCTCCTCTCTTCTGTATTTATGTTTTCAGGTCTCTCCTATGGTGAGCCGAGCCCACGTTTGGCACCAACGTTTCACTTACGTTCTCAGGACGTCCTGCTTGATCATCCCTCTGAGCTCTTTGTCCTGGAAGAATTTATTCCACAGACTCTGAAAAGCAGAGAGGTGAACAGGCATCAGTGCACTGGAGGAAGTCAAACTCTGCCACAACACTGAGCTGGGAGCATGAAACAAGCTCAACGTTCAGATCTCAGCTCAGTGTTACGAAGTGTACAGGGAGGGGCAGTGAGCGGAGGCCCTTACCCCCTCATCCTGAGACAGAGGGTTGTTCACCACCAGGTCCTGGTGTCCTGCAGCTTTTCGGGGGTTGGTTATGTGCTGTCAGAGATAAAGGGACGTCTATCATGTCAGGGCCACCACAAATGCAATACACTGGTCATTTGGTGGAAATCACAGGAAGAGTTGTTTGGCAATGGTAGGAAAAGGAAGGAAGTGGTCGAACCAAGAGATTTTGCAAGAGAAGGAGACCAAGGAGGTATCCCTGAGGGACTCCTCCTTCGAGGCTGCGAGAGGTTGAGTCATGCCATGTGACCTGGTACACTTGAGATAAGCGAACCCTAAACACGACATTTAGCTGGAATTGGAGCTGAAGTGCGCTGGCGGAGGAATGGACCGAACCCGGCTCTACCTGCCCCGCTCACTCACCGTCTCTTTGATCTGCTCATACTCGGCTCTCAGCTCCTTCGTCTTATTGATCCACAGGCTTTTATCCTCTGGCAGGACCTCCAGGTACAGCTGCAAAAAATCCATATAAAACCAACATATACAGGCAACTCCCAGAAAACGTGCCCAGTCAGTGTGTATACATAAGTCTCTCTTACGGAATGTAAAATATTTAGCCCCCTCCCCCCCAACCATCCCATATTATTCTCAGCTGTATCAGGGAAAAACATCGTTCAGACATTAAGTTGTTAAGTTCTCTAGCACCTCAAACATTATATTTCTCTCTCTGTTCATTGTTTGCGTAACGCTAAACTCTTTCATTTAGCAAAAATCCTCAAATTAACTTTAATTGTTCAGTACTGCATTTCTCCCTAATTGCCTGTGCTTAATTGTCTCTGTGTTGCATAATTGCACCGGATTTTATTCCACGATTACACTGTACATTCTATGAGTTTTCCATGACTGCCATTTTAAGTTCTGGATGAGTACATCTATGAAGTAAATAAACAGCAGAACAAACAAATATCAATAAGAACAATAATCCACGAGCTGGGGTTCTTTTTTCCCTTTATTCATAAACCAAGGGGGCTGAAGTTCAAATGTGACAGACGTTCCTGAAATCTTTTCTTTGTCTCGATGAGGGGTTACCTACACACGGGACCTGATTCAGGCTGTCAGATCGTCACGCGAAGGAAAAAAAATAATCATATCCATTACAAAATGGATACAGGGACCAGTGAAACACCTCATCGCTTGGTGTTGTGAAATACAGAGGATGCTATGACAGCAGAGCCAAATATGATGGTGCTGTTGAGCAAGGAGTGTTCGGGTTAGCCCCGTCAC
>NC_050603.1:1062500-1120000 GCF_013368585.1 Megalops cyprinoides
AGGACAAGTTGCTCAGATTGGAATCTTCGCTCCCTCTGAGAGAGAGAGAGAGAGAGAGAGAGAGAGAGGGAGAGGGAGAGGGAGAGGGAGAGAGAGAGGGAGAGAGAGAGGGAGAGGGGGGCAAGAGAGAGAGAGGAGAGAGGGAGAGGGGGGAAAGAGAGAGAGAGGAGAGAGGGAGAGGGAGAGGGAGAGGGAGAGGGAGAGGGAGAGAGGGAGAGAGAGAGAGGAGAGAGGGAGAGGGGGGAAAGAGAGAGAGAGGAGAGAGGGAGAGTGAGAGAGGGAGAGAGAGAGAGGGAGAGAGAGAGAGGGAGAGAGAGAGAGAGAGAGAGAAAAAGAGAGAGGGAGAGAGAGAGAGAGAGAGAGAGAGTGAGAGAGAGAGAGAGAGAGAGTGACAGAGAGAGAGAGAGAGAGAGAGAGAGAGTGAGAGAGAGTGAGGGAGAGGGAGACAGAGAGAGAGAGAGGACTAATACTGGAGCAGAACACCAGAACTACCCCGCGGGGATGGAATGCACTGAAAGGCCTACCGCGCTTGTGAAAAGGGACCAAGGGACTTCCTGGATGGTCAGGGAACAAACTCTCAACCTCTCCAGGGACTCTTCTGTACACATCTAATTCAGTGTGTATGTTAGGACTGCTGATGTCACTCACGTCCTTTCGTCCTGTTGAAGTTCTGCAGGGGGTCCAAGCCGGTCTCATGATCGTCCGTCTGGAGGGGGTGCCTCGTCTCAAAGTTGGGGTGCTGCATGTCAAAGAACTGCTGCCACCTGCAGGCCATCAGACACATCACACTCCGGGTTCATTCATATCACATACAATCATGACATCAATATTTATTCCAGGGCAACTCTGGATGGCAACTGCCACGCCTTAGCCACGCCCAGGAAGTGACCCTGCACTTCCAAGCAATGGCCTATCAGACAGACAGAAAGACAGGTAGGCAGGCAGGCAGACAGACAGGCAGGCAGGCAGACAGGCAGGCAGGCAGGCAGGCAGACAGGCAGGCAGACAGGCAGGCAGGCAGAGAGACAGACAGGCAGGCAGGCAGGCAGGCAGGCAGGCAGACAGACAGACAGACAGACAGACAGACAGCTGAAGCGGGTCCTGGAGATCATTCTCTCTCCTTCCTGGTTGGATCGCTGACCTTGCTGCTGATCAGTGATTGGGGGAATTTGCGCACTGAGTTCTGAGAGTCCTGCTGGCAAAAAACCGATGCAGCGGACAGCTCAGCGTTTGTCTGTCTGTCTGCCTGCCTGCCTGTCTGTCTCTCTGCCTGCCTGCCTGCCTGCCTGCCTGCCTGCCTGTCTGCCTGCCTGCCTGCCTGTCTGTCTGTCTGTCTGTCTCTCTGCCTGCCTGCCTGTCTGTCTGCCTGCCTGCCTGCCTGCCTGCCTGCCTGCCTGCCTGTCTGCCTGCCTGTCTGCCTGCCTGTCTGCCTGCCTGCCTGCCTGCCTGCTCTCCTCACTCTGCTGGTCTGGCTCCTGTGTACAGACCAACCAGCCAACCATGACAGTTCACCTGACATTAAACCCCGCCTAATCCAGAATAAATAAGCAGCACTGCTCGCCCCTGACTCCATCTCTCCATGTCAATCAAACACACACACATTACCACAGCAACAGACGGTGTAACAGCCACACTCCTCTGAGATCACACAGCAGTTACATTTTGTCATAACTGCAGATGTATGAACACAAATTTTTATCTATCTGGAGGTTTTTTTACACCCTGACATGGCTGAACAGTCACCACCCCGGCAGACTTCAGTCTATTATTTCATTACTTTATAATACGTTTTCAAAGCCTAAATTAGATAACAAATGATATCATCAAGGTCAAGCGGTGATCATTTTTTGGAGTAAAACCTTGGGTATCCTGTAATGAGAGTGTAACTCCTGACTGAAACTGAAAGTGCTCAGCGTGTTACAGGCGGCCCAGCTCTGGCTCACTGCGGCAGTGAGAGCTCATTCAGGCCCTCTGGGGTTTGACTGACAGTTTACGTTAAACTGGCTCCACAGAGCTGGCTTGTGCCCTGGACCTCCGTGTGCTTCCACATCTGCTTTGATGTGCATGAGCGTGTTCTAGAACTCTGTGTGCCTGTAGGTCTTCAGCAATTGCATGGCTGCGTCCCAAATCACACACTAGCATGCTGCAAGGGGCTGTGCAGTGTAGTGCGTGACCGCATTTCTGCGTCATAATTCTACATCATCAAACCTTAACCTCAGCCACATTAGGCTTCTGCTGCATGGCCAGCCAGCTACAGAATTTCGCACTCAAAATAAATACTAAAACTGGCAGGTTAACTTACGCAACAGAACACCAAACCATCTACGATTGCGAAATACTGATTTAAAACAAATGTGATACTAACAGATGTTAGTACACCTACCTACAGCAGCTGCACAACTGTTAAAACACTTCCTGGGCAGTGTCCTATGCTCTCTCCTGCAGCATGACATCCAACTACGTTCAAGTATGAGCATGCCTGATGGCCAGGAATAACTGCCAGAGCGAGCAGTTTGGGACACAGCTCTTGTGTCTGCGAGTCTTCTAGAACTCTGTCTCATTCTTCCAGAACTTTGTGTCTGACTCATCTAGAACCAGATGTGTTCTAGATCCCTCAGAATTTCAGTTGTCATTACATTTAAATATAATGTAAATGTAAACAGACATTACATTAAACATTTAGCAGACGCTTGCTCCAGAGTAACGTACAAGGTTTGAGCGCAAAGTGTATCTAATAAATTGGTATTAAAAAAATGTACAAACACTACCAACCATATGCAAACTTGTACCGAACACAGAGCTGACATCACAGGTGTGAACTTGCTTTAACATGCAAGGGCAACACAGCACAACACAACACACCCTACAGCAGGACCACCCCCTCCCAGACACCCCACAGTAAGACCACCACATATCATTATCATCATTACACATAAAGGGAAGAGAAGGTCATGCCCGGCTGTGTGTCTGGGGAAGAATCATCCACGAGAGGCAGCCTACAGGTGCTCCTCATTGGCTCCGCTCTCTCCAGCCACTGTGTGCTTTTTGTTTGCGATCATATATAACACTCGTGTTTCCACTGAGCTTCCTCTAACAGGAAACAGGCTGGTTCCGTTCTCCTGCAGCTGTTCCGTGTCACACTGCGCTGACGCGTGACGGACTACGCGCTTCTCTCCTCCGATACTCACTGTCAAGGTGACAACGCTCCTGTCCTCATCGGGCTGCCGTCAGACGTGGCTCTGCGCATGAAGACGTACCTGAGGAGACAGAAGAACCCGACAGGAAGCTTTACATTAACCCTCAGTAAGAGCAAACTGCCAGAGGGCAGAGGCAGGAGGCCGTGATCACACGACAGAGCAATGCCCAGTCTCTGCAGTGGCAGAAACCTCTGATGGGTGTCATCCACACAGACCCAACCCTGCAGCTTACCATTAGCACTAGCACCAGGGCACAGGCCAGCAGCTCAGAGCCCCACAGAGTACAGCTCTATTAGCTGTGCCCGCTCTGTGATAACTGAGCTCTCTCTCTCTGCCCCCTTTCACTCGTTTCTATCTCTTTCTCAATCATCTGTCTCTCACACTAATGGTATTTTCATCTTGAAGCTTGTAACCTGTTCACAGCATTTGCAGCAGGTTCAGTAGCACGCGTTGCTACGGAATGGTCCTGCGTGTTCAGGTCCCTGCTTCCTGAGCACATCGGCCTGTCCCGGTGCCGCAGCGGGGCACCCGGAGGGGTAACGGCAGCGCTTACAGGAGGGAAACCTCTCCTCCCTGCTTCAGAGCGTTCTGCCCGGGACGTCTGGCCTGGAGAGGGGGAGAACACTGCCCCCGAGACACAGGGTGTGCAGCTCAGAGCAGTAGGGCTCTCCTGCAGGGCACGAGGTTATGCTGCATACTGACCGAATCCCTGCTTTACTCTTCCTCATGTGTCCACACACTGCCTCCACTCGACAGCGCTGCACCCGGAGGACACTCCTGTAATTACAATTCACATCACTCCTGACACAGTGATGAAAAGAAGGACACTGAACACATGACTGAAGACCGAGACAGTGGGAATTCTGCAATTTGGGCGGTAATTAGAGGTGATGATGTGTAGGAGGACCGGCTCAGCTGTGGGGATGTTTCCTCATTTAGGTGCGGAGTGTCTCTAGAACACAGGTAATAGCAGCAACAGAGACTGACTGCAGTCAGCAACGGAGCAGAGTCCAAACATCGTGCTTTACACCTAGCCTGCTCTCACACACACGCACACACACGCACTCGCACACACACACACACACACACACACACACACACTCACACACGCACACTCACACAAGCATGCACACACACACTCACTCACACACACACACACACACAGGCAGGCAGGCAGGCAGACACGCAGACAGACACACACACACACACAGACATTCACTCTTTCACACACACATTTTGCCTCACACACGCACAAGTTTGCACAAGGCGGCTCACATTAAACTCGGTGACGGATGTGTTCAGAGCACATTTAATCTGCAACTGCAACTCAACTGCGACAGCAGCCAGTTAAAAGAGAGGCCTCCGTACGCAGTAAACGTATGAGTGGAAATTTCATGTTCTTTTCTCATGTGTCTATTTATAAGCCCTGCCATGCCTCGCTCTGTGACACGCGCTTCTGCAGCCATTCCGAGAAAAATAAACAGGAACACAGGGCAGCAGCAGGTGTGACCCCGGCAGCAGAGACCCGCACGTGAGAGCGGCAAAGGGGCCGAGGGCTTCCTGCAGGAAACGCAGGCGCACTCTGTTACAGGACACCTGCAGCAGCGGCATGCACATCATTCAGCACCTGCTGGAGGCACAAGACCAACCCTAACCCCCCCACACCCGCCCCGCCCCGCACGGCCACGACGCTGCGCTCTCAGGGTGGGGGGGGGGGCGGGGGGGGGGGCAAGCGAGCAGAAGTGAAAGCTCTGCAGACTGTTCAGGGGGTTGCTGTGGAGGACAGAGACTGCAGGCATCAGTGAAACACACATGTGACCGAGCGAGAGCAGGGCATTGTGGGTCCCTGCCACCCACACAACGGTCATGAACCCTGTGTAAGGAACAGCAGAAGCCCCCCCCGCCCCCCAGGGATCTGACCCTTTGACCTTGCAGCCCAGTACCCGCACCTCCCAACCCCCCCAGCTCCCCCAGTGACTTGGATGTGGTGCTAGACATGCCTCCACACAACCGATCTTCTCGCTGCAAGCCTCTTGTAGTGGAACCGTTAAATCACAAGACCAGGGCCTGGGGGTGGCTAGTTGCGCAACGCTCAAAGCGTACGACCCTCAAGCGGAAACTGAAAGCCTCTGCCCAGACAAGCAGCTCGTTCAATTTCCCAGCATGCAATCTGATGGGCCATTTAGAGACCAAACGAATCAAACGTGACCATCTGCCTTTCAGCAGAATGCTGTAAAAGTGTTTTTTTTTAATCAACAAAAGAATTACAACCTGACGGGCCCAGAGACTGTGCAAAGTGAGTGGAAAAATCTGTTAGGTGCTGCCTATGGATGACGAAGAAAAAAAAGAAAAACACACAAACACATTTTCGATTTATCAAAATGCCAGTGTCATCCTTGTTTCGTTAGCTGTTAAGCAGCTCGGCTTGCTTCGTTAAGAGCGACCAATCAGAGACAAGCAATGGGACCTGACTTCACCACCTCAGTATTCCACTACTGCTGACAGACGCACAGAAAAGGAATCTAATGAATCCGCTCTCCTGCCCGATCACAGCCAATCACAGCCTCCGTAATGAGAAGGAGAAACAGCCCAAACTTTCCTCGTTTTTCCTCACAGGAACGTGTTCTGAAACTTATCAACTCTCACACAGTCCAGCGGGACTTCACTCCATAAAGAAATCTGGCAACCAAAACGAGTCTTTTTAATTCAGAATTTAATCACCACACAAAGCAAGAACTTCCTTAAAACAAGGACAAGACCCATGACAGGATGCTGTTAAAACATCAATCTTAGCATTAGTGTTGCTTTTGTTTTATAAAGAGTAAACAGATGCCAATAACCACTGCTTATTTTAAGATTATATTAAGCAAACAATACACTATAAAACCTAGTCCATCTTAATTAAACTAGGGACAGGACAACATTTTTCCAGAAACCAGGACAGAATGCTAATGTTCGCTAACAAACTACAGCCAGCACAAAACTCCAGCATTAGCTGGTATACTCTGGTCTGCACAAAACTCCAGTGTTAGGACGAGGTCTCAATAAATGACCCTGCAGTTTTATTTTACTGCGTTTTGCCTACTGCTGTTTGATATGCTCCTGAGAGGCCAATCTCACCCACTTCTGCTGTGATGACTGGGCGGGCTGGTACTTCTAAGAGAAGGTGCCCCTCCTCCAGCTTTCAGGCTTCAGCAACAACAGACTGAGGCTCAGACCCTGAGGTCTGTGCTGTCAATCACTCACATGTCTGAACCTATCAAAACACTTTGCTCTCTATGACTGCAGCCAATCGGTGAGTCTTTCACAGGACGTGACATTTCCACCCACTTCAAGGCCCATGAAGCCTCAGCTACCTGTTTGATAAAGAAACATTTTAATGGTACATGACTGGGCCGAGACCTAAACCCGTAATGCACTGGTCACTCAGTCTGTAAAACTTTAGACTGTAAACTCACCTCAGCGGAATTTCCTTCCCTACCTGCAGCCTTTTTTAGCAGGACTCTGATGTTAAAGCCTGTTTTAAGTCAGGAAACATAAAGGCAATTAAACCCAGCGATTCTGGTTTCTGAATGAAGTTCGGCTGGAGTGAAAACAGGGCCGATCCTGAAGCCGTTTCCTTTGTTGGAAGAGATGGGACTTGTGTTGCTTACGCTCCTGATTAGCAGACTGATTTATGCCACGTTTGCTTAGAACTCAAACCACAGAATGAGAAAATACACTGTGGCTTCAGCAGATGCTGCGCAATTAAACGCTGTTTCCCACTGTAATTTCAGGGCCTCCATCTAGACAAAGCCAATCAAACAAACCACCGGAAGAGGCCAAAATCACTCCGTCTCCTTGTTAAATCTGACTATAAAGGATGTGAGGTGCAGTGTTCGTTTTATTTTGGCTTATCTCAGAGGGAGACCTGGTGGAAATCAGCATCGCTCTCCCCTGTCTTTCCACACCTCACATCTCACGCTAAAACAATGATCAATCAGCCGCTATCCGCTCCGTGGGGAGGCTGGGGGCTCGGCCAATGCGGGGCTTATCCTGCCCTAATCCACACACGCAGTCGGGGCGCCTGCCAGGAACGGGGGACACAAACTGTTCTCATCCCACACCAGATTACCAGGGTACGAGAGAGCTGCCGTCTCCCTGACCCCACGGCCGCGGTATCCGAGACTACACCCGACCTCTTCCCTCACCTGACATCCCTGTGACACGCCCACAGCACGGTGTCAGGTGTCACCTCAATGCCTCACCTGTTTGACATGTGATGGGAGGACCACTATTTGAACACATGAATCTCAAAGTGTGAGCTTTGGGGGCAGCTAGTGAGGGAAAGGAAGGAGGGCTGAGCAGCTGGTACCGTACAAAGGTATGATAAACTAAATGCTTTCCTATGGTCACCTTACGACTGAAGGCCATCCACTTCACTGTGGTTAACGTATCTCTGAGACTGGTAGATATGTTTTGGTTTGATGTGTCACATGATCACACTGGCCAATCACATACTAAACTAGAGGATACAGAGAAAAGACAATACTGAGCCACTGGAGAGGTGACAACAGCAGGCAGTTACTGACATGACCTTTATGCTTGAACTCATTTCGGTGGGTCCCATGTCGATACTTTTTTTTGACAATTTCTGCCTGTTTACCAGCTCTGTGTGCCAGTGTACGGCAGCAGGATGATGCTGAGGAAGCAGTGAGCAGAATCCTGGAGCTCTCAGTCACCCCCTCTCACATGCAGGCCTGCGTCCTCCTGTGGAAAACCACACACTTTCCCCACGAGTGTTCTAATAATACCACCACACCACAGAAAAGCGCATTCATCGGTCTCCAAACTCCCTATGGAGCACAATACCGCTGTTGTGCCAGGCCTATGGAGGCAAAGGCCGTGTTCCTGGAAAAGCAGCTGGCGTTTCGAAAGCAAAAGGGTCACTAATCTTACAGCACAGAACAGCTCAGTGTGTGTGTGTGTGTGACAGAGAGAGACAGTGTATGAGCGCTCAGTTCAGGCATAGGCTGGACTGCCAGATGCTTTTTCTCAGGTGACTTCCTGACACAGCCCCGCAGGTGTAGCGTTCGCCAGAAAGCACCCAGGTATCTCACAGAACACCGGCCAGTGGACACATCAAAGGCTTTCAGTCAGGACGGGATGAAGCATGTACCTCCACCTGTACCTCCACACACAAACGCTCTCCCGGGATCCCGCTGCAGTCAAAACCACACTCTGACTGACATCCACACTCCCCCCCCCCCCCACCTGAGAGAGGAAAGCAGCTAAGCCTCCTGACCTCACACTGAAACTCCTACTGTACGCAGCTAGCACTATTAGCAGCTGCTAACAACACTGCCTTCATTACTGCAACAAAAAGTATTCACTGATTTAAACACAAACATGGGTCAACATTAATTTCAGAATAAAATTTAATTAATCATGGCCTCTTTGATCACAGCCAAATAAAGGAAACCTAAATTAAATTAGAAAGAAATGCTCTTTTCACAAATGTTTCAGGGTCTCATATTTAATTGACACATACAGGTCTTCGCTTCAATATATCACATTTTATTTATTATCCTGGCCAGAATACTTCAGCGCCTATAAATACAACATATTACTTACATAATATGTTCTCTTCCCAACATTAATTATGGAAATAACACAACAAAGGCATACCCTAAATCCATTACTGCGGCAATTTGGTCTTGTCTCAATAAATCAGCATCAACAATCAAAGCAGAAACAGTTTTTTATGCATAATGTAGGCGCTCATCGGCACAACATCTGTTCATTACGCTGGGTAATGCACTCTTCATCCCTGTAACGTAAACGAAGTGAATGCATCTCCACTGAGAATGAGACCGTGAGACATAAACACCCAGCTCCATCCCACACGCACCTCCTCGCCTGCAAAGATATCGTCACGCTGCTTCACACCGCAGGCGCTGAACAAGTTCTCAGTACTTTTTGTCCTTACATTAAAGAACAAGAAGTATATTAAGAATCAAATATTATTTATAGAAAAACTTCAACATCTATTCTTTCACAGTGCAATGCGCTTTGTCTCTAATTTTGAGAAACAAATTCAAGGGCACATCACATTTTTTGAATGTTTGCACAACACAATGAGTTCAGCAGTGACTGAAATAAAGAAGAAAGTGTACCACCCACAGTGTATGAACAGGCAAATAAAAAAACTCTCCATCACATGTACATTAAATACGGCCCAGGGTGTAAACCCACTGAATGCTGAACAAAGCATAGCACTTCACAGTTTAACACTTCACTGGTGCGTTCTTACAAATAATCAGGTCTGTTTGCGAGGTAGCAACATCTACAGTATCACTGCGCAAACACAGAGACCCGGAGCACAGTGTCACTGCGCAAATGCAGAGACCTGGAGAGACCCGGAGCACAGTGTCACTGCGCAAACACAGAGACCCGGAGCACAGGGCTGCATGGTGATCAGCATTCCAGCTCAGACTCTGCATCTTCAGACTTGTCAGAATGCATGAACACACCCCTGTATGCCCGCAGGGTGACGCAGAAGCCTTTAAATAATGAAAATAAAATGTATTCACTAGTAAATTGTAAAAGCTCCTGTCATTAAAGATGTAAGACACAGAGGGACTGACTGCAATGTTTTAACCATGACAATGTATCACAGGATACATTTATGCGTTTCACCTCGTTATGCGTGTATATGTTTAACAGGCTGCTGGAGATGAAGGATGCTGTTTTATTTAACATTCCTGAAGATAAATGGAAGCAGACAGTAAATGGACTTCACTGCACGTGGCAAGACGAATGAAGCTCAGGATGTCTGTCCAAGCACTTTCACAGAGTTTAAAATTACAGCACACTTTCTCAGGGGTTCACTCTCCAATTACACAGACATGTTAAATAACAAGATGACAATTTCAGATAATTTTTTAGTGAGGGAGACTCTAAGCTCCCCTTGAGCTGTTCATAAATGAATAAAAATTCCTGAGAAGCACATGAAAGGACTGGAATATTGGCTTAATACAGCGCAGAGCAAGGAGGCTCCTGTCTGCTGTCACATGATGGGTCAGAGCACAGCATTCTCACACTCATACACACACTCAGCGCTCTCACACTCATACACACACTCAGCGCTCTCACACTCATACACACACTCAGCGCAGCACACTCATACACACACTCAGCGCTCTCACACTCATACACACACTCAGCGCAGCACACTCATACACACACTCAGCGCAGCACACTCATACACACACTCAACGCTGTGCTCTCACACTCATACACACACTCAGCGCTCTCACACTCATACACACACTCAGCGCTCTCACACTCATACACACACTCAGCGCAGCACACTCATACACACACTCAGCGCTCTCACACTCATACACACACTCAGCGCAGCACACTCATACACACACTCAGCGCAGCACACTCATACACACACTCAGCGCAGCACACTCATACACACACTCAGCGCAGCACACTCATACACACACTCAGCGCTCTCACACTCATACACACACTCAGCGTTCTCACACTCATACACACACTCAGCGCTCTCACACTCATACACACACTCAGCGCAGCACACTCATACACACACTCAGCGCTCTCACACTCATACACACACTCAGCGTTCTCACACTCATACACACACTCAGCGCTCTCACACTCATACACACACTCAGCGCAGCACACTCATACACACACTCAGCGCTCTCACACTCATACACACACTCAGGGCAGCACACTCATACACACACTCAGCGCTCTCACACTCATACACACACTCAGCGCAGCACACTCATACACACACTCAGCACAGCACACTCATACACACACTCAGCGCTCTCACACTCATACACACACTCAGGGCAGCACACTCATACACACACTCAGCGCTCTCACACTCATACACACACTCAGCGCTCTCACACTCATACACACACTCAGCGCTGTGCTCTCACACTCATACACACACTCAGCGCTCTCACACTCATACACACACTCAGGGCAGCACACTCATACACACACTCAGCGCTCTCACACTCATACACACACTCAGGGCAGCACACTCATACACACACTCAGCGCTCTCACACTCATACACACACTCAGCGCTCTCACACTCATACACACACTCAGCGCTGTGCTCTCACACTCATACACACACTCAGCGCTGTGCTCTCACACTCATACACACACTCAGCGCTCTCACACTCATACACACACTCAGGGCAGCACACTCATACACACACTCAGCGCTCTCACACTCATACACACACTCAGGGCAGCACACTCATACACACACTCAGCGCTCTCACACTCATACACACACTCAGCGCTCTCACACTCATACACACACTCAGCGCTGCGCTCTCACACTCATACACACACTCAGCGTTGCGCTCTCACACTCATACACACACTCAGCGCTCTCACACTCATACACACACTCAGCGCAGCACACTCATACACACACTCAGCGCAGCACACTCATACACACACTCAGCGCTCTCACACTCATACACACACTCAGCGCTCACACTCATACACACACTCAGCTTTGCGCTCTCACACTCATACACACACTCAGCTTTGCGCTCTCACACTCATACACACATTTCCCTGCGTTTACCATTTTACCATTATGATCTTAAACCAACGGTGTGGAAAATCAACATTTTGAGAAAATAACTGTATACACCAATAAGTGCCAACACAACCTGCTAGTGAGAAAAATATTCCATCTCCCCACTAGAAACCGAATTCATGGGATAAAATTTTCACATAAATCAGACACTGCAGTTTCTCAGTGCAGTTTGTTGGAAATTCAGTTTTCCAATTTAAAAACTTGTGAGAGCCGCTGAAACTTCTGTTAAACTCACCTTCAAACTGACAGTGAGAGACAGCACCTGAGTACTTTAAAAGCCAACTGCCCGTCTCACCTACAAACCGGCACAGGTCCTGTGGAAATCAGAGCGCAGACAAACCTGAAGGTGCTGTTGAGCCAGCAGCGTCCAGGCAGCAGAGTGCATGCGCCACACGGCCATTCCACCACCTCCCTCTCACGCCAAGCGTCAGACAGCTTTCACATACAACTGAATACATGGATGCCTAATCGAACATTTGACAGTTCTCAGTATAATAAATTGTGCATAAAAATTCTGAGAGCGGATTTGGTTAGGCCCTTTGTCAATGTCTCTGGTAAATTCAGACTCGGGATCATGCCGGCCACCGTGTGAGCAATCTCCATAGCAACATCACTAACACTAAGAGGGGCCTACCTCTCCTTTGTGGCAAAAACTAAAAACATCAAACGGGTAAAACTGTAACGGGTTGTCAAGCAGAGCCCATCTCATCCGCTGTAGCCTTCTCACTGTAAAGCCAATAGCAGAGCTGAAGCTGAAGATGTGGGCGGAGCTTCCCTAACCATGCCATAGTGTGAGATATTATACGTTTACACAGCAGACACGGCAAAAATGCAATCTCACACCGTAACCACGCAAACTTGCCTTAAATGCAATAATGGCCAAATCAAGTCATACATTATTTACAGCTTATCATGAGGAGAGTGTTAATAATTCAAACTGATCAATAATTTACTAAATAATCAAATAAATAAATAATGAAATTCATAAATAAATCACCGGATAAATACTTTCGCTAATCTATACATCACGAGGTCAGAGAGACAAATGACGCGTCAGTGGGACTAATAGGGTTTTCTGACACATTTTACAGCAACAGAGACCCAAACCTCATTTCTGTGGCAGAGACGCAATCCTCTCTGAGGCCAGGACTGAGGGTGTGGGCAGTAAGCCTGTAGGACACACTTCCTGATTTAAAAATATTACGTTTCCTAAATTGCTGAGATAATTACGCCTCACTGTACCGTGCAGAATTCCATGCATTATTAATTTCTGCGAGTTATTAATTTGGCTGTGATAAGATGCAGATGACAGCATCATTTATTCACTCACTCCTGTAAACTGCAGCTGCAGACACGGCTATCAGACGCCTCACGCAACAATCAGCTAATTCAGCTAATTCAGGACTGAGTTCCTCTTCCGTTAGTACACCACACACACACACACACACACACACTTTCTCTAAAAAAGAATTTTAAAAAAATCAGCGTTGGTGCACTCTCCCTGTGTGCAGTGGTTGGTTGGGGAGACCGTTATGGTGGCTGGTGAAATCACCTACTCTTCACACTTTGACAGGTCAGCATTGTTACGCCGCAAAGTAAAGGCAGTAATCACTGTGTTCAGAGCAGCGGCGTCAGACGCTTTCATTTCCTCTTTACTGAACTCACTACCTTACCATTTCCTAGAAGCGTGCTTTGGTAAGCGTGTGTGTGCGCGAGCGCATGTGTGTGTGTGTATGAGGTCTGCATGTGTGTGCGTGTCTGTATGAGGTGTGTGTGTGTGTGTGTGCGTGTATGAGGTCTGTATGTGTGTGTGTGCGTGTGCACGTGTGTGAGTGAGTGTTTGAGGTAGCTGCGTGCGCATGTGTGTGTGCGTGTGTGTATGAGGTCTGTATGTGTGTGCGTGTGTGTATGAGGTGTGTGTGTGTGTGCGCGCGCATGTGTGAGTGAGTGTATGAGGTGGGTGTGTGCGTGTGTGTGAGTGTACGAGGTGTGAGTGCTGCACCCATGGGGCGCTCAGTCAGTAAAGGTGTTCACAGTGTGCTACCCCTGCCGTGTCCCCTGTGGCCAGCGACCAGGGGGGTGGCAGCACAGACACACGTAACGAGGGGGTACAAGGGTACAAATTTAGGCAAAAAAGTAAATGCAGGGTGCAGTGAACCTGCAGCTGGAACGCCTAGCAGTGTCTGCGCGCCAGGCCGAACTAATCGCTCCAATCACAGGGAACCATCACTGTCATTTTATTAAATTAACTGACACAAGATTGAATTAAATAAGAAACATTGAATGTGGGCTCTCAGAGGTCTGACTCCGGAGCGTCTTTCTCTGTCAGAAAGCCGGTGGGGGCCTGCCCAGGCTCCTTCAGCTCAGAGGAAAGGAGGGAGATAAAGAGACAGAGTGCTCGGGGGGGAGGGAGGCTGAAGGTCACAGGTTCAGCTGGGTAACAGGTAATGACGCTAATGATTGTGCATCCGACTCTGAGAACGAAATGACGGAAATCTGTTCTTCTTTCCAAGAGCCGCCACACCCCCAGTCACATTGGTTACACCAGCACCCTGAGGTGCTGTCCTCCTCCCCCTCCTCTCTGCCCCCCCCCTCCTCTCTGCACCCACCCCCCTCCCCTCCCGCAAGCTGGGCGTCCCGGCTGAGGGCCCTCCCAGGCAGCAGGGATGACTCCTCAGGGGAAAACCGAGGCTGACGGAGGCTATGTCCCCTCCAGTCAATCAGACGAAAGCCATCAGAAAGCCCAGAATCACAGCTGACTAACCCTGGCAGACGTCCCAGCTTAAATGGCTGAGTGACAGAAAGCTTTCAAACCGGAGAGCACAGATGAGTTTAACAGCTCCACGCCCGAGAGGAACACCTAACTGAGAGGATGAAAAAGAAGCGCTATGAGGATGGAGCTCATCTCAGATCTGCCCAAGACCAGGGTGCGTGGGGGGGGGGGCACTGTGCGAAGACCCCAGAGGAGTGTGAAATTCTTGGAGAACATTTTTCCTCTGCAACAGCAAAGATTCACCCAGCACTCCGATCCTGAAGGCATCACAGTGCGAATCAGCAAACAGAACCCCAGAACACGCAGCGTTTCTAAGGCCAAGAGCTCCTGAAGCAGGAGAAACCTGGAACTCCTACCCTTACATACCAGCTCTCAGAATGAGCTTTACCATTTACAGCCCACAGAGGCAATATTTAATCACTCTGTCTTATATTGGGATGAATAATCACATACACATGACAAATGTTTCTGCACCATGACAACACAATCTCTGGCTGTGCAGCCTGAAAACCAGTAATATCCAGCAAATTCCTTCCCTAAAGTGGCACAAGCTTTCACTAAAGATCCCGGGTGAGAAGCCGCAGGGGTGAAAATGGGTGTAAAAGGTAGCGCCAGAATCATTCCTCAGAGCTCGACCGTAATCACTTCACATGCTAGATAACTTCACTTCTAACCTTTATTAAACACCAAGAGGGAGGAAAAAGGAACAGAAACACAAAATAAGAAGATAGAAGCAGAGTAAAATGAGTAATACCAGGGGAACAGTGACAAAGGAATGTAGAAAAGGTGTATGTGGACTGACAGCAGTAATACTCACACAGAACAGCACACACCCCCAAAGCCTTCATCACCACCATCATCCTCTTCCAAAGACACTCTCCCTTTCAACTCTCCTTCACAGGGGAGAGGACATGTGGGCCCATGATTTTTTTAAATTCGGTCTGTAAATTGAGGCAGTGCGTTACAGGAACGTTTCCTAAACGCATTCATTTATTCGGTCAGGAGAGATGTTCCTGGTGAAGGCCAGGACCGCGTAATGAACTCGATTATATCAGAATCCAGCACAGCTTCTGAGGTGGATGCGTGTATAACCTGCAGGCCAGCGGCTCTGAGGTCTACAGAAATACCACCACACAACCTGTCCGGTCAATGCAATGCCACACGCCTGTCAGTCTCAGTCTCATGGTCAAGGTCCGTTTAACACAAAGACCAACACAAGACATAACAAAACTTACACTCAAATTATGACAAAATACACAAGATTTAAGAGGAACCTTCTTTAACCTGAAGAGAAATGTGATACTGCACCTAAATGTCGTATGTGGTGCTGTATCCCTGAGGTTGCAGGTTTGACTCTTTGGACAGCACTGGCTCTGCACCCTTAAGCAAGGTGCTTCAGCGGATACGCAGCCGCACTCTCAGATGAAAGCGGAGCTGTGCAGGGCGTCTGCCAAGCCCAGGAATAATGGCTTAATGAGGAGGGTCAGAGGGGAAAAAGCTGACTCTGTTAACTGCTGCTTAACACAATTTTACAAACTTTGACTGGAGATACCCATCGCACGCTCGGTTTGACCGGGTCAGAGAGCCCCGCTGCAGCCAGGTCTGCTGCGTCTGCTGCGTTCTGAGAGACCGTGTCACATACCGGCCCGGACCGGAATGGAGCTTTCTGCTGGGTCAGAGCCTCAGCGGTGGAGCATCTCTCTGCAGGACCTGCTGCGTCTGCTCATTTACTCTGTATTTAAGAAACCCAACAGAGACTAAATGTGAATGACTGCCTGAGGCTAAACAGAAACCTCCGGATGCCTGCAACTCCTCTGCCGGCCTTTTCCACTGCACTAGTACCATGTGGTTTCCATGGCAGTCAGGGATACACTCAGGACATGGGGGTTCCTGTCTACCCAATAACCTCATTTCTTTTCACAACACCCAAAAACTGAAATAAATCTGACCTGGACACTGGACTGCACCTGGCACACCTGATGAAGACACAAAACCTTCTGTGGCTGCAGGTGTGAGGTGGATTTCTTTCCGTAATTCTGAGGGGAGAATTATGCTCCTCCTATTTTACAGTGTCATCTGCGGCTGGAAGTACATTTACACATCTTTGGTGGACAGCCTTGCTGGAGTGTGCAGAGTGACACACCAGAGACAGGGAGTACAGTGAATTTCTTGAATTGAACTGAGTACAGTGCCCATACCCCACAGCATACCCCCCCCTACCTCATCCCCTCTGTCTCCCGGAAGCTGGCTGTGTATTCGGGTTGCCAGATATTCAGATGGAGGTTGCCAGGTGAACAATTGCGTGTGAGAATGCTATATGTGCATATGCTGTGTGTGTGAGAGAGAGTGTGTATGTATGCGTGTGAGAGTGTGTGTGTGTGTGTGTGTGTGAGAGAGAGGGAGAGAGAGAGAGAGAGAGAGAGAGAGAAAGAAAGAGAGAGAAAGAAAGAGAGAGAGAGAGAGAGTATGTATGTGTGTGTGTGTGTGTGTGTGTGTGTGTGTGTGTGTGAGTGCTCTCCCTTCTCTCTCTTACAAGGCAGCGCTTCAACTCAGCATTCACGGCTCCTCTAAACAGACTCACATGCCTTGATGTCTGCAGCCAATCAGAGCAGTCTGCAGGCATGTCACATGACCCTGGAATACCTCCAAGGCCTGCAGCTCAGAGCTGCTTGAGGTTTTAGTGCTGATTCACTGGATACACACACACACACACACACACACACACACACACACACACACACACACTCACATCCTAACTCTACACTGAACACACTCATTCACTCTGCATGACACACACAACACTACACACTCACATACTCTACACTACACTAAACACACATCCTCGTCACAAAGCACACTCTTAATCTGTGTGACACACACTCACAGCGTGAAACACACACTCAAGCAAAAGACACTCACAGGGCATACACACTACCTCGCTCAGGGACGAACACGCTCAGCGACTCCTCTGTTTTCAACCCTAAAGGGACTGATTACTGAGCACTTTACTGCCAGAGCTCTGTTCAATCTAACAGCAAGGCACCTTATCCTGAAATATTCTTCCTTTCCTTCCACAGCACTGCGTTTGGTGACGGCTGCAATTACCAAAAAAATGTGTGAGGTCTGAAAAAATGTGGCAGTTAAGTGGCTCATGACTAACTTTATTCTGGAATCTCTGACTCCGTCAATGTGCGTACGGACCAACGGAAAAAAACCCATCTGTGCAGAAAGAAGCTCTTTGAGGTGTCATTAAGCGAGCGACGGTTTAAAGGCCTGTGCTGAAGCAGAAAGAGAAACAGGACTGCTTCTATTTCAGCTGAGGGTGAGGCATGTGGCGAAAAATGTGATCGCTTTCATGCCTGAAAACATCTTTCGAGGATGCGGCGAATCCGATTAGAGCTGGATCCAGGCACGGAGGCATCTCCAGGCACCTGGCTGGGGACCGTTATGTGAAGAACGTTCACACACACAGCATGAGCCATCGAGTATTACCCTCAGCACACGGCGAGTATTACCCTCAGCACACGGTGAGTATTACCCTCAGCACACGGCGAGTATTACCCTCAGCACACAGCAAGAGGCTGCAGTCCGCTTGCATGGGCAACTTTCTACAAAATAAAGCCATTTCTTTTTTAGGCAGCTGGGAACACTCCCTCGGTGTACTGCACCATCAGCATTTCAGGCCCCAGTGTATTTCAGTCACACCTGGACTGCCCAGGATGTTCCAGAGGTGCACTTCACCTGAAGGCCAGGTTAACCTGAAACAGGAAGCCCCACGGCAATAAACCAAGCAGAAACACCAGGATCATAACCTACCTGTTCTAATAAAATACACCACCATCACCCCGGCCCCGACCACAGACTGCAGCAGGGTGAAAAGCTCCAGGTTACAGCAGGGTGAAAAACATGAGCTCAGAGGCCGTTTCTGTTCCAGTTTTCAAAGATTTCCCTGGTCTCGTGGTCAAGTGGTTTAAATCTCCCCTAAAGTTGCCACTGGCCGAGAGTTCCTAAATTATTCTTTGTATTATTCCACACAAACGTCTGTCCCCATATATAAAACGTACAGCAAGCAACTTTTTGTAGCTAGCCAGCTGGTGCTAGGAGAAGCGGCTGGGGCCATTTTACATCACTATCAGTAAATGAAAAAGGTAAGCGGAAACCTTTAAACCTTCGATCAAGTTTTGCATAACCGCACTGTGCTGACTATCGTGCAAACCAGCAACACTGTCAATCTTGTAATGTGGTGTTAAAATGCAAAATACTGCACGACAATCGACAGTCACTTTCAACTATTTGTAGCTAGGTAGCTCGCCTGACTAGCTAGCGGAGGACGGCGTCTTTCGGCTGCTAGCGTTAGCTCAGGCTAATGGCTGTAATATGGATTATGTAGTCTTGAACTCGTGTAAACATACATCTGCTTCATAACAAATAACGCTTTTCTCAAGCTTGTTTTGCAGCGGTGAGCTCGCGATTCATGCCTGTATCATGGCAGCAAATCCAGGAAGAGAATCTGTCGGGCAATGCAAGATGCACGAGCCACGGTCCCAGGCCCGCACGCGCTCGACACATTCAAACAACACACAAATACGCTGCGGGTCTATGCATTAAAACGATCCGATGTGGTTAACGAAGAAACATGAAAGCAGTTCTGCTCCCGGTGTTTGCTGTATTTACCTGCAAAGATCATGCGGTTTCTCCTGCTACTGCTCGGAATGCGAACGTAAACACTCCCCGGTCAGGCGGATGTGCAGCGATCAGCTGATACGGCATGTGACCGGGGTGCCGAAGCCGTCTGCTGAGCTCCGCTCATCCCTCCATCTCCCTGATAAAAAACTAGTGAGAGAGTGAACGAGAGCGAGATTAAAGAAAGCGATCTTTTCAAATCCTTCTGTTTTCTTGTTCATATCAGCCTGCGTTTTGGTTGTACGTGTCAGTTGTGGAGATTCACAACCTGCTAAATATAGCAACATCCAACCAACTAGAGAAGAACAAAGGAAAACATTAGCATTCATTCAATCGGTAGACGCAGAGCAAATGTGCAGAATACATAGATAGATCAGACCGTGCCGTGGCAACGGCGTGAGTTCATTCTCTTCTCTATGTATAATGAGAGGAGTGATGCTTTGGAACTCCATTCAAGTTTACATCAAACAGATGCTCACCTCACCTGCACCAGCGAATGGCATGCCAACACCATGACAACTTCACCCCAAAAGATGTCTGTGGATTTTTGTATGCACAGAAATGCACTGCACTCTTTGACCTCAGTAGGAAACCAGAGAAGACAATTAACCTTTGTAGACTTTTAAAATGTGGCCCTTTGCAAAATAGCAGTGGTTGCTATATTTAGGAGCTTTTGCCAAATATTTTTTCTCATGGCTTCTGTATTTGTGCATTTCAGATCTAAAACATACAAGCATAAAACATATATAAACATGCGACATTTGGTCTGGTGTGATCAGCAAATATTTGGTTAACCTCTCAAATGTCCCATCCTCCTCCTTCAGCTGCTCACGGCGGAGGGAGAAGGAGGCGTTAAACTGCTCCCTCGTTCTCCTCTCCCCTCTCACAGCTCCTCATTGATCCAACTGTCTGATGGCCAGTATTTGATCAGTGTATTTGTTTAAGTTTTATCTGTGAAAATTTACATCGGCTCAATGTAGCTCTCATTCAATTTACTGAGTACATCTGCAGACATCTTTGATAGCTCCTCCAACCTCTGGGTTGCTGATATTGCTCACATATTACGCAATCAAACACGTGAATGGTGTCAAAGCCCCATGCAGGGAAAGGACAAAACATTGATTGGTGTGTGGATGGTTGAGGTACGCCCACTCTGAAGAAACCCCGACCAGTCCCCCCCCCCCCACACTCCCCACTCCCACTGTTGGGCAATGATTGACACATATTTGCAAAGTAGAGTTGATTGGTGTGTGGATGGTTGAGGTACGCCCACTCTGAAGAAACCCCGACCAGCCTCACACACACACACACACACACACACACAGACGCGCACACACACACACACACACATAGACACAGACACACACACACACACACACACACACACACACACGCACACACACACAGACGCACACACACACACACACACACACAGACACACACACACACACACGCACACACACAGACGCACACACACACACACACACACACACACACACACACACACACACCAGCCCCCAGGTGAATACCTGCCATACCTCTCAGCTGTGTGAGAACACATTTAGCGGCTATTTCTATTTCTCATATCACACGTATGAGTGTGACAGGTGTCATAATCAGGAGCAAAGTTCATTTTCCCTGCAGACTCACTCCTTTGCCTCTGGCCAAGTTTCAAAACTGTTTTACATTTTATTTATATATAAAACCTTTTTAAGAAATGCCACTTATACTTTAAGTTCATCTCACCACAACAACATCTGCACTACAGCACTGCAAGCCACCAGCTATTCCCAGCGCTACAGATACAGCCACCAGCTATCCCCAGCGCTACAGATACAGCCACCAGCTATCCCCAGCGCTACAGATACAGCCACCAGCTATCCCCAGCGCTACAGATACAGCCACCAGCTATCCCCAGCGCTACAGATACAGCCACCAGCTATCCCCAGCGCTACAGATACAGCCACCAGCTATTCCCAGCGCTACAGATACAGCCACCAGCTATTCCCAGCGCTACAGATACAGCCACCAGCTATCCCCAGCGCTACAGATACAGCCACCAGCTATCCCCAGCGCTACAGATACAGCCACCAGCTATTCCCAGCGCTACAGATACAGCCACCAGCTATCCCCAGCGCTACAGATACAGCCACCAGCTATCCCCAGCGCTACAGATACAGCCACCAGCTATCCCCAGCGCTACAGATACAGCCACCAGCTATTCCCAGCGCTACAGATACAGCCACCAGCTATTCCCAGCACTACAGATACAGCCACCAGCTATCCCCAGCGCTACAGATACAGCCACCAGCTATCCCCAGCGCTACAGATACAGCCACCAGCTATCCCCAGCGCTACAGATACAGCCACCAGCTATTCCCAGCGCTACAGATACAGCCACCAGCTATTCCCAGCGCTACAGATACAGCCACCAGCTATCCCCAGCGCTACAGATACAGCCACCAGCTATTCCCAGCGCTACAGATACAGCCACCAGCTATCCCCAGCGCTACAGATACAGCCACCAGCTATCCCCAGTGCTACAGATACAGCCACCAGCTATCCCCAGCGCTACAGATACAGCCACCAGCTATTCCCAGCACTACAGATACAGCCACCAGCTATTCCCAGCACTACAGATACAGCCACCAGCTATCCCCAGCACTACAGATACAGCCACCAGCTATCCCCAGCACTACAAGTCCCAGAGTTCACCACGGTAAAGTGATTGCCAGTTGGAGGAAAAGCTTGACTCCACTGATATAATCCATGAAATGTGCAGGTGCTGATGATTTGCAGGGTGTCTGAGAAATGTAAGACAAGTGGACCCTGGCCACCCTACCCAACCCTGGCAACACGAAGCCAGTGCTCTGTGTGAGGGAACTCCAGGTCAGAGCTGGATAGTGACATCACTGGGGAAGCCAACAGTTAAGTAATTTAATTTTAATTAATTTTTCTGAACATATAAAGTGATATGTATAGCAGTTTTTTTTACAATCATCTCAGTGTTCTCTTGCAAGCTGTTCCTCCCTCCCCTCTCTAAGTTATGTTTTTGCGCTCTTTGAAAGAAACATTACATACAGCGTTGTAGAACCTCTAAGGCAAATGGATAAATCCGCATTAATGCCAAAGAGACCCTCAAAAAAGCTTCCTGTAATGAAAAAAATCTAAAGGCAAGTAGGATCACATGAGACCCACAGCAAGGGGACACTTTGCCCTTATGGAGAATCATACTGTGCTAAACCATGTGTACGACAACACTGCAACCAGCAGCAGCTGACTCCCCCAGGGATTAAAAACCGGGGTGAAATGATATTAAGCAGAACCTTTTGTTAATGGTTTGGCTCCAGCTAAACCCCTCCCCCCACTTTCTGCACTTGCTACAGTCCTGTGAGGAACAGTAAATGGTAGAGAATTCCCGGTGGACTGCGCCATCCTCTTCTGACAGGGTGAGAGAGGTTTTTTTTTTCTTCCAGAGTCCTTGGCATACATCACAGCTCTGACAGAACTGTGACACTAGATAAGAGGGAAGATTCACAGAGGTGCTTGTTGGACAAGGGTGCATTCCTTTTTCAACAAATACTCACCAAACTACGTCTACGTCCGGCTTTAAATCAGCAAATTACACCTCAGCACTACCCAACAATGTGTGTTCTGTTAATACCAGCATAGTACTTAACAAACTGATGGAATCATTACTTAAATATTGCAGGTGTGATTCGCAGGTGGAGTTTTGCGATTGCAGACTCGAGTGCCGCGCCTTACTTTAATTCCTGCGGTAATATGTGAACTGCAGAAGTCTCCCAGGAGCAGGGACCCAGCTCAGCTGATGAAAACCCCACAGATTAAACCCCATTCTTGGTTAGTCAGACTGTCCTAGAATTGCCTTCCACATCAATCCCAGCATTCTTTAGGTGTATGGGCCATTTCTTCCAAGCTGCATGGCACACAGGTGGTTAACTGTCAGAAAGGATAAAGATCTCTTCTGTAGACTGCATGCACCAGCCTCTGATTGGCTCAATGTTCTCATGATTAAACCAATCAGCATTGAGTATGCATCAGCAAAGAGAGAAACCGTCCCAACCACAGGAGATCCACCAGCAGTGTCCCTGCTTAACTTTACTGAAGGGCTTTTCTTTGTTTTTTTTTCCTGATTGTGTGTCTGTATTTTATTAATTTAATCTCGTGAAACAAAGAGGACTTTTTCAGTATGAAAATAATACACAAACCTGTCAAGAGAACGCATTGTGGTGAACCGTTTTGCAGTACAATAAGCAGATCGTTTGTTGAGTTCCCCTCCCCAAAGGCATGAGGAGGGAAGCCAACACAAAGCTCACATTGTTGGGTAAGAAGGGCCGGCTGCGAAGAGCTGAACAGCTCCTGAACAGAAAGCCATTGTCCCGGGTCTTTGTTGTCAGCCTGTACTCTCTGTCTGAGATGTCCCCACGGTGCTGCAGGCTGAGTGTATCTGTATCTGTATCTGTCCACCCTCTGGCCATCTAACATCATGTCCCTAACTATCGTAACTAAAATTGTTTTTTTTCACAGTGTGTCTCATAATCTTATTGCGTTCACTAAACACATAAGGATTGTTAAAAACAAATAAAAA
The DNA here is from genome assembly GCF_013368585.1 of Megalops cyprinoides. Taxonomy (NCBI): domain Eukaryota; kingdom Metazoa; phylum Chordata; class Actinopteri; order Elopiformes; family Megalopidae; genus Megalops; species Megalops cyprinoides. The sequence continues at coordinate 1,086,416 of NC_050603.1, forward strand.
TAAATCTGTAAAGAAACAGAGTTGTCACTTGCAGTTTGTTGAATTTAAGGACTGTGCACTTTGTGGCTGGATTGAATTTGCGGTTGGCAGTTAAAGTGTTTTCAGTGTTAAAGCCTGAGATTAAGCGTCACATCAGATCCTGTTAATTGCAAAGCTGAAGATGGACACTGGAAGGCAGTTATTGAAAAAGTTTTTTTTTCTAAATGATGCTTTTATAAAATCATCCCCAACCCTACTGTTCTCAGTAGATTTCAATCTATTAAAAAAAAACCCTTTTCCTGTCTCTGCACTTTCCTCCCCAACATTCAGCAGGGACGTGTTTGTGTGGTACAGAGCAACATAGATGGCTGGGAAGCGGTGCATTATGGGAAGGGTGTGTGTAATTGGACAGGGAAAAATGAAAATGCCAAAACACACATCCCAGAATGGAGTGGCGGGGTGGGGGGTGGGGGGGGGGGGGGGTGGGTGAGGGATTGAATAACAGTAATTAAGGTGATTTCTCGTTAGTTGAGCACCTGCACCGGGGACTATACTGCTTCCCAGTAGAGCACGGTTTAAATGCTGGAGCCTGGTTACTGTCAGTCTGGCGTGGGGATGTGTGCATAGAGGGAAATGCTTACCCGTGTTCTGCTTCCCTGACGATGTGTGCGGGGATCTGTGTAAATTTCCACAGCAGAACAAAGCTTCTCAAAGCTGCCGATTTCCCCCCGTTGATTTACATTATTAGCATTTTGTAGCAGCTCATAGGACACCAAAACAACATATCTAAGGGTACAAGAAAGTACATTTTTAAAGCTGTGGTCTATAAGGCTAATTTGACTCAGCTATGTTTGAAAATGACCGTATGTATAAATTCATGTGTATGTGTGTCCGTGTTTGTCTGCGTGTGTGCGTGTATGTGAGTGTGTTTGTGTATATGTGGTGTGTATGTGTGTGTATGTGTGTGTGTGAGTGTATGTGTATGTATATGTGTGTGTGTGTTTAAGTGTGTATACATTAGGAGGTTCATTAACAGTCAGTGATGTAAAAGCTTGCTGCAGGCGTGTGAGATTATCTCCCACCTCACGCTGGTCATCACGCATCTCCGCTCTGCTCTGTTTGAATCGGCCGCAGAGGCTGATTCTCCTTCTTTAAGCCGATTTTTCCTTTTTCCTCTTTATTGGATTTTCTGCCATTCTTCTGCAGCTCCATCTGTTTCTTTAAACTGCGAGTGTAAGAGGGGGATCCAGCAGCGGCATGCTGCACACGGCCAGATAAGACACATGGAAGGAACCCCACGCACACACACACACACACGCGCGCGCAAACATCTGTCACTGCCGCCGACACACGCGAGACGACGCGCTTTGGCGCAGGAACAGGCTGCTGCTTCATTAGCATTAAAAAATGCGACGCGCTGATTTGGGCCTATCAGGCGGGGCTGAGTGCTGCGGCTCGGCCGGGCCAGGCTGTTATCTGCGCCTCGCAGCCACGCAGCTGCTTTGCCAGTGAATCTGCTGATGTCTGAAAGCGACATGCGGAATAAAGGAGAAGAATCAGGTGCTCGCACACGCGCCTCCTCCCGACGTTATTCAGAGCGTCCTCCCAAACCTCACTCGCTCTTTCAGGCTGCGTTTGGGTTTTGTTTCTGTGTTTTTGAAAAACAGCATGAAACAAAAAGGGAAGAAAAAAATCTTCCTCTCCCTCTCTCTGTGAAAACACCTTTACCTTCATTCAGTCTCCAGGTAACCCTGAGGGCCTTCCCTCACCTTAGCCTGTGCCAGGATCGACTAAGAGAGAGAAAAGGAGAGAGAGCGGAGGGAAAGAGGAGAGGGGTAGAGGTGGAGAGGAGAGGAGAGGAGAGGAGAGGGGTAGAGGTGGAGGGAAAGAGGAGAGGGGTAGAGGTGGAGAGGAGAGGAGAGGGGTAGAGGTGGAGGGAAAGAGGAGAGGGGTAGAGGTGGAGAGGAGAGGAGAGGGGTAGAGGCGGAGGAAAAGAGGAGAGGGGTAGAGGTGGAGAGGAGAGGAGAGGGGTAGAGGTGGAGAGGAGAGGAGAGGGGTAGAGGTGGAGAGGAGAGCAGAGGAGAGGAGTGAGATAACAGTGAGAGAGGAGTGCTGAGAGGTAGGAGAGGAAAGGAGAGAGGATGTGGAGTGGCTTTGGGGCAGGATTAGGGGGCTGCACTGCTGGTGGGCCCTGGTCCTTTGTGTGGTGTAATCTCAGTGCAAATCACACACAGACACGCAGGAATTCTGGCCCCAGCTGCGGTCGCTGCAGAGGTAACAGGCCCTGCCGAAAACCAGCCAGCACAGAGCTCCAGCAGGGGGAACCCTCGCACAGAGATATGGGCAGGAGATCAGGCCTGTGAGGTAATGGGAACATGAAATAAGCCTCTCTTGGGGTTAGCTGTAGGATTCAAAAAGTCATTTTTAATTTGGTCACTCGAGCTGGTGTCTAAAGTGGCAGGTTGGAGAGATGGTAGTTAAATATCTGTCTGGCGTAATTTAAAAATTATTTTTCAGAACTGTTTCTCTTTGGTATATGTGGTACATGTGGCATTTCTAGCAACAGTGAAACAGAGCAGTGTAATGTGTAGGGTGATGGCTTTCAGAAAGGATTTAAGTGTGTTGGTTAGGTAGTTTATCAATCCGCTTTAGATGTTAAGAGTAAGTAGTTTTCGACAGGCGTTAATCGTGTGGGGACAGTGGGTAAAACGCGGGGGTCAGGTCATAACTCCTGCTGGTCTGTGTGTTCAGGGGAGGAGCCTGACTGCGGGGCGGAGCCTGATTGCGCGGCGGAGCCTCACTGCGGGGCGGAGCCTCACCGCGGGGCAGAGCCTCACTGCGGGGCGGAGCCTGACTGCGGGGCGGACCCTGACTGCGGGGCGGAGCCTGACTGCAGGGCGGAGCCTCATTACGGGGCGGAGCCTCACCGTGGGGCAGATCCTGACTGCGGGGCGGAGCCTCACTGCGGGGCGGAGCCTCACTGCAAGGCGGAGCCTTGCTGCGTTATTTACCATGCACTGCGTCTGTGTTCGGCCGCTGCAGCCGCACTCTTTCCCGTTCGGCACATGGGCACGCCCCAGGCCGTCTCGGATTTTCGCTTCAGCGGAGGACACAACAGCGTTCCTTCCCTGGGAATCCAGGAGATATTTTTGGCAAAACTCTTGGGCCGATACAGTAAGAGACTAATACCTTTATACTTCTGTTTAATTCCAGTGGGACAGTCATGCCTTCGAGCTGTTGTCTACATCGGCTGCGATAAATTATTTTTTTCAGGTTTGCGTGTTAATTCAGCGCTGCTTTAAATGAGCCTGTTTGCTAACGAGGGAACAGAAGATGGGGTGATCTCTTTCTGGAAGAGCAAAGTAATGCTGATCGCTGCTCCCAAACTCACCTTCACCTGTGACACCACCTCTGTGACCGTCTCAGCTGTGAATACTGCAGGTCCAGGTCAGACCCACACAGTGACCAGCGATTACTCACACAGACCCACGGGTGGTGTGTGTTTCGCTGTTTATGAATGCCCAGCACCAACCAACGTTTTTGGCACTGGATTCTGTGCTGTTCTGGTATATGCTGCAGGAGATATTTGTACTTATTGCCCACACCTGCCACACTTGCAACACCTGCCACACCTGCAGCACCTGCAGCACCTGCCACACCTGCAGCACCTGCAGCACCTGCCACACCTGCAGCACCTTCATCACCTGTAGCACCTGCAGCACCTGCCACACCTGCAGCACCTTCAGCACCTGCCACACCTGCAGCACCTGCAACATCTGCAGCACCTTCAGCACCTGCAACACCTGCAGCACCTGCCACACCTGCAGCACCTGCAACACCTGCAGCACCTGCCACACCTGCAGCACCTGCAACACCTGCAGCACCTGCCACACCTGCAGCACCTGCCACACCTGCAGCACCTGCCACACCTGCAGCACCTTCAGCACCTGCAGCACCTGCCACACCAGCAGCACCTGCAGCTCAGCCATTATTTCTACCTCAAATTCGGCCTGAAAAAGGGCTGTCTTTCCTCCTCCTTGATTTATTCAACTGGAAACAGAGGCCATTTCACAGGTTTAACACTTCCAGGGAACATTTCCACACCTGCTGGAGGAAACAGCATCAATCCAGCCCAAAGGCCCTCCCACTCACTGCATCTGATTCAACATCACTGCATTTCCTGCATATCAGCCTCAGAGCTGCAATGCGGACACCAACAGGTTTAACTCGCTAAGCTAATGCTCAGCCAGCCGATACAGAGGTGAGTGCATCTGAAAGCAGAGACCAGCCTGGGTGACATCCCCACAGGGAGGTGCTGGGACTCTCATGTATGTTTCAGCCATAGAGTGAACTCAGAAACACAGAAAACCACTGAACGTTATACAGGTGAAATCTCAGGGCTTGTTCTGAGTCTGTGCTTTGGCCCAGAGCGGAACAGAAATGACCTTTATCCTTTGCTTTGATCAACAGTGTTTACAAGTGTTGCAGTTTGTTTCTTACGCAACATTATGGGTTTGGCACTCGCTGAAGTTTGCAAATAACATTGTGTAAAGAAGAGACGCTGTAACACTTGCTTTATTAAAGAGAGTTCGCATAAAACCCAGGAGCAGGGCGCGGACAATCACTTTCTAAACCAGCACAGACTGCGTCAGAGGTTAACACCTACACACAGCCCTGATGGTTTCCAAAGTGCTTCTTCAGAATCCCGACAGTCAGACCCCTTTCCTTCACGCCTCTCCTGTGAGCAGAATGACAAACCGCTTTTATTAAGAGTCCTAGAACAGAAGAAACACAACGTAAACACATTCTTCTTAATCAGAATGATGAAAGACTCCCCTGGGCCGTTGGAACTGGAAACGCAGCCCTGAGAACATCACATCGGAGTGCTACCACATAACTTGGCGAGGGTGAGTGGACCGCCCACAACTGTGCTAAAAGTGAAGCTGAGGAAAACTCAGTGTGGCCCCTGTTCCAGATTCAGGGTCGTGTTTGTGGGCTGTGTGTCTGTGCCCCCCCCCCCACCCCCCACCTGAAAGCAGCACTCCTGGTCATCACAGCACTGCTGCCTGCAGACTGACACCAGCTTCCCTTATGACCTGTACAGGGAGGGCTTTTAATATCATTATTACAGAGACAGATTCAGAGCTCATTAATCAGTGCAGTCAGCAGCAGTGGATTTGCCACAGTTAACTCATCAGTGGATCCAGCAGAAAGGGGTTTAGCCACAGATGATTAGCTCGGCTTGCATTCAGAGGAAGGTGAATCCGAAGCAGTGGATTTAAACACAGAGGAGTTAGTCACAGGAGATTAAGCTGCTGTGGATTCAGCACTGGATTCTGCAGCAGAATTACCTAAAGTGGATTCAGCAGGAGTGGAGCGAGCAGTAGTGGGTGTGAATTGAGTGGTTGAAATGAGATTCTGGAATATCTCCTCTTCTCTCTCCCTCAGACGGGAGAGAGAGAGTCCCGGGCTGAACTGCAAGGAGGAGCTGGAGGAGGAGAAGTGGGAGGGGTAAGAGGAATTAAAGTAATTGTTCCCTCTGGGAGAAAGGCATTCTGGGAGGAATTAATGATTTTCTCATCTCATCTCTGATTGGCAGACAGAGCTAAGCATCTGGAGGGTCCGCCCCCAGTCCTAACCCAGATTTGCTATTTAATCTAAAATTACCACTACTTATTATTCATTTAAATAATGAATTAACTATTACCTAAATCAATAAATGTATTGTTATTAGACATTATTCAGGCTTACAGCTATATTTTATCAAATTAAACAGCTGAATATATACTGAAACAATTCAGGGAAAGTGACTTGACCCTGAGCAGAACTACAATGCCTCACCTGGGTCTCAAACACATGACCTTGAGCCAGTCTGGTCATAAGCACAATGCAGATATTGTGCATTAATTTGCTCTTTTTTTCCCATTGGAATTTACCATAAATATTGTCATAACTAATGTGGTAAAATCAGACTTTGCACCTGTTTCATATTCTGGCAGGCAGATTATTTTAAACATCATTCCCTCCTGTCATAATACCTGTGAATACAACACGGGTTTTGCAGGAACGTACTTTGAATTTTTTTTCATGTTTCCTCTTTTCAGAGAAAGTGTCAGTGAGGACATTTGGAATATAAAATAAATGGGAATTAACGTTCATTAAAGAAATTATGGACTTACTGGACTCACAAACACTTATAATCATGCAGGTGTGAGAAATATTAGCCCTTTTTAATGCCCTCTTCATGTCATAAAGAAAAGAAAGGGCGTGAAAGCAGGAAATGATATAAAATATGCCCGTGAGAGTTCTGAAATCCTTATTACAGTGATTAAAAGAATATGTAATGCTATATAATTAGGGGTTTCAAAATTGCACTTAATAGAAATAGCACTGATATAAATAGGGAATGAAGCAAAGGGAATGCACACTCTTAGAAGCTAATCTACTCAGCATATTAAAAAGCAATTAAACTAAAAGAAATTAAAAATATAGCTCTTTTGGTTTAAGCTTTTATTATGCTGCAAAGAAGAATAAATCTAAATGAGTAAAGTTTTGAAAAAAAAGGTGACAGCTGGAAAATGAAATCTCTGCTATATTTTTTTCCATATTCTGTATTTTTTAATATATAATTGAAGAATCTACCATCAAATTATTCTCTCAGATGGAAATTAAGACTCACAACATATTTGTTTCTCCTCTTCTCCCTGGTTTTAAACAGACGCGGGTTTGCAGGCATTCAGGAAGACTTCTACAGCTTAACTTTGGTTATGTAAACTTTGGTTAAGTAACGTTGGTTAAGCAATTTCAGAGACACCCCTCCCCCTTCCACTCCAGACAAACCATCACTTATGAGCTTTTTACAGCTGCCTTAACAAAAATGAACAATGCGTAGCTTACTTTAGCTTGTCTGCTCCTGTCTACTATATCTGTCCCCAAAGCACACACATCACATTCAAAGTCATGCTCATCACACGCCTTACGCAGGCAAGCAATTAGATCAGTGCTGAGTTTAACATGCATTAATGCAGGAACAGTGGATTATCAATCCCCGCTGATTCACTCACTCGCCTCTCGCTGTCTGTCACCTTCAGAAACCGGGTCCTGAACACAAAGGTAAAGACAGAAGACTGCAGATCCAGTCAGCTGCCACCAGGGGGCGACACAGGAGCCAAACAGAGGTCTGGCACAGGGGAGGACGTGGGCAGCGGAGTGCTGAGGCCCTGAGGCGTCCCTGCGGAGGGGACCGGTGAGTGGGACAGGCTCACCTGCTCACCTGCTGAGGCCCTGAGGCGTCTCTGCGGAGGGGACCGGCGAGTGGGACAGGCTCACCTGCTCACCTGCTGAGGCCCTGAGGCGTCCCTGCGGAGGGGACCGGCGAGTGGGACAGGCTCACCTGCTCACCTGCTTTCCCAGGTGCTCCGATGCTCACATGAGCCTCAGGCCATTAATAACTCTGTCCTCCAAATATTCCACAGTCTCACATGGGAGCCACCAAAATACCTCTGCAGTCAGGCGCCTGCAGAAAAGCGCTGGGCCCTGTTTTTCACCTTGTTTTCGTCTAACCCACACTAGTGCCCCTGCCTGATACAGCAAACACACCCAGGTGCTCATGGGATTTATCCAGCATTAAAGCCCCCTGCCTCAGTCAGACTGGCCCATCGTGTCTGACAGCGCGTCAGACTCCGCCCACAGGGTTTGGGGCCAAAGCTTGAATCCACAGCATGGGTCCTGACCATGGGGGGGTGCTGCTACGGCTTCAGAGGCTAACGCCTGCTCTGCATGTCAGGTGCATGAATGTGTAATTACGCTGTGGGTACGGAGCGGTACTGCACGCGTTCGATGATCCCTTAGCATGCAGGCTGTGGAAGAGGGTCACATATTAGATTACAGCATTCAGCTTCTCACTTCATTAGCTAGCACTCAGTTTCCACTCAACGGGCTCTCTGATGACAAGACGGAAATCTCAGAGTGTGAATCAGCAGTCTGGATTGGATTATTACAGCAAGTACTGTGTGTCTATTGGTGGCCACAGTCAGGGAGTGCAATTGTATTGGTGGCTTCAGTTAAGAGGTGAAGACCTGCACACACCAGCACCTACCTGCACCACACCAGTGACAGGGGAGCTGTCAGGTGACAGAGGAAGATGTGGGGATCCTTTCAAACCATGTGGGACAGAGGGCTGGCAGCATGCGCAGTCTGCGGGTCTTCAGAGAAGCACAGTGCTGGGACTGCCAAAACAAGGAGACCGCCATCCTCCCGGTGTCTGAGCTGCTGCAAAGCTCGAAGCAATGCTGTCCCAGCATGCAGTGCGGCTGTCAGAGGAACAGTGAAGCATTCCAAGTGCAGACAGATGTTTCATGCAGTGGGGGAGGGGCTCTAAGCTGCTCGGGGGACGGGCTCTGAGCTGCTGGTGGGAGGGGCTCTGAGCAGCTGGGGGGAGGGGCTCTAAGCTGCTGGTGGGAGGGGCTCTGAGCAGCTGGGGGGAGGGGCTCTAAGCTGCTGGTGGGAGGGGCTCTGAGCTGCTGGGGGGAGGGGCTCTAAGCTGCTGGGGGGAGGGGCTCTGAGCTGCTGGGGGAGGAGAGTGGCCAGTCACTTCTCACCGGCCGATATAAAGTGAACATAATGAGTTTACTTATGAAGAACGTTCAATCCCCTCCTCCCCCAACACCAAGAGTCCAAACTGGCTAAAAACTCTGCCATTTACAGCTCTGATTAATGGAACTGGCACTCTCCACCCCTGATTTCTGTACAGTACTTACCTGCACTGTGCCTGCAAAATAAAGCCAGGTATTTCAGGTTAGTCTTTAAAAATTCAATGGCATCCTAAAACACAAGATGATCCTCATCAAAAATGTAAAATAACCAACATGCTGAATATGCTCTCAAGCATACTGCTGAGATTTTAAAGGTAAATTGACACTTCAGTTTACATAGTGGGCTACAAAGTATATCACTGGACATTACTAATAGGTCACACCGGGTTACAGAATTTTTAAAAATCTAATTAAAACATTAACTATGAAAAAGCAACTTTCCGCTAAAATTAAAGGTAAATGATTGTGACACATAAAAACACACACACACATATGCACGTGCGCGCGCACACACGCACAGACACACACACACATGGCCCTGGTGATTATGGAGTCAGGTACAAACCTCTCTCTGAGTCTGCTTACCCTCAGCACAGAGACAGAACTGAAACGGCTGGATTATTCAGGGTCTAAATACATCACCTCTGGCACCGTGGTCATTTACAGTCATACACCCACAGAGGGAGATAAATGACCTGCACTTTAAGCTGTGCAGTAATGCTTCATAGCTGGTGGAGATATGAGGTGGGTTCATTAACCTGAATAAATCACTAATGGTGGAAAAGGGGGGGTGGGGTGGGGGGGCTTTAACATAATAATGACAGCAATAATAATAATCATCATCATAATCGTCCCAATCTTTGCCTTTTACAAATACTATTATGGTTATTATTACAGAGGATCGCGCCATTCCATCCCCCAGCACTACCAGATCACCATGGAAATAAATGAAAAATAATAATAATAAAAACAAAAGTTTATCGGATTAAGATGAAAGCAATTCTGAACAAATGGTGCCTGAAGGCGTCGGCATGCCATGATGCGCTGATGCGTGATGTCATTGCGCTGGGGGTGGGTGGGCCACAGCTCCCCTCACCCCCCCGCACCAGGTACGCTGCACTGGCCACACACACGCAGCAAGGTGCCCCCTGACCCCTACCATCAGGGACCTCCAAAACACGGACTCCCTCTAACCCTCTACACTTCAGCTAACATGGAACTGCGCCTATCAGAACCGCTGCATCTACTCAAACACATAAAATCCCTCCTCTGGCTGTACGCCTACACACACCAAACATGCCTCCTCTGACTCCAACCCGTGCAGTTCTGCAGCAACACCTATACCTGCACAGTCAAAACCCTTTGAGAAGTGCAGGTATCATCATGCTGAATGTGAGAATTCATGGGAAAAAACAAAAGCTCAAGAACAAACCAAGAGGCAAAGCACTACAGACAAAGCCTCTGAAGCTCACGGAGTCCCTTCCTATTCAACCACATTCACACATGCAGGAGGGACACAAAAGAACACTCAGACTAATATTCTGCATTCCTGTTAATACTCTCAGAGCGGTGTGTCAGTGATGAGGAAAAAACGGGATGTGTGTGGTAACAATTGAAGAAACAGATTTTTGCAAAATTAAGATTTTTTTTCTTTAAGAATAATTAAATCCTTTCAAGAGTGTGGACTATGTGGTCCATTAAGTCACTGATGGAACGAAAACAACATGAGTGAATTCTTACCTCTATCCTTTAAAAAATGTGTAAACCAAATATATATATATATATATATATATATATATATATATATATATATAGTGTGATAATATTTCTTCAAGTCTACCTCAAAATTTCATCTCCATTTTTGATTTAGATAATTTAAACTTTTTCCACCGCTGTCTATCCGTTCTCAAACGCAGAGATTGGCCAAGAGCCATTGATGACACCTCTCTATCTCCACAAAGAGTACAGCCCAAGTGTGTAATCTGCTGATCTGCAGCCGTTTGGTGGAAAACCCCGTGGTGCAGCTGGAAGCTGAGAGGGCATCACTGTTTCCCTGCTATCTGAGGCAGTCTGTGTCCCCGCAAACCGCTGGACATGGGTGATACCATCACCTGGAGCCCGTTGCGTGGCAGCAAGGGACCCTGGCAGGAAACCGCAGCCAGCCACCATCGCTGTTTTCCTCACAGTAAACAGATGCTTCTTTGTCACATCCAGGTCAAGTAAAATGACCTCAAATGAGGGAGAATTGATCCTCCTGCCCGCCTGGGTCAAACCGGATCTCTGGCCTAATCCAGCCAGCCTCTATTTCACACGTGCATGCTGGTGTGGATAGCCCTTTTACCAGAGGTACGATCATGATTTTGGTTTGAGCGCCAGTACAAAGGTGACAGGCTTGCTTTCTCTCCCTGGACCTGGGAGCTCTGGGTGAGTTTCTCCATCCCTCACCCTTCAGAAATCTGAGCTGGTTCTTCCCTCACAGACGTTAGAGCATATGCCAACATGGCAGCAAAGACCACAAACAGGTGGCATGTTTACCCAGAATCCTCCACAGGGACACGGAGTGTGAGCGGGACTCATTTGCACGGATCAGCGCTGTGTAGATATCAGTTTATGTGCAGGATTTGTCCAAGGAGCAATAAACATTCTACGACTACTTTTATTTTTCAAGAGAAGCCCCTAATGGAATATTAGCAGACTGGAAGAAACGTCTGGCTGAAGCAGGAACCCATTCGGCGGCAGGATACCAACCGGTAAAACTCAAATACAAAGACTGACTATCGGCGATTCCCCCTGTCCGTCTCTCGCTGATCAGAATGCCGAGGAGAACCCCGATACCTCATATAATAGCTGTTGGCGTCAGTTTGCTTTCACAACACCTAGGAGGCTGCAAGAATCTGAAATGTGCAATATGCAACGCACAGCCAGCGTTATCCTCCCGGCACAAGATGGCTTACCATCTGCGGTCTCCGGTCGCTAGGGTGCCATTATCTCGGCGATAACGGCGCTAAATGGAGCAAACCCGGTTGCCATTTCTAAAATGTGAAGATGACGGCAAGTCTTTTTTTTCTAAAACTAAGGGCTGATGCAGATTTATGGTGACTGTGTGACTCAACAGCACGACACACCTGCACTGCCTCGGATGCTGTTTGTCTCTCGGCTGTGGAAGCTGGGGGAGAGAGCGGGGGAAATTAGCGGCGCTTTAATTAGCGGCACCGCTGGTTCAGATATTGATGGAGCGCGGAGTGCCGCATGCTCATTTCTGTTGATTTTTAATTAGCGGTAATTCAGTTCGCGGAAAGCGTGCAGACGCCTGCGCCGCCAACATTAGCGAGCACGCCGAGTCAATCTGTCCCGGACGCCACCCTGTCCAGGGTTCGATCTTAAGAAAAATGCTCCAAGTATTAATATATAGATATTAATCACGGGTATTAATCAGTTAAAATAAAGGCCTATGCAGTTATTCATGACATTTTCATGTCACTTCCGCAGGTTACAGTTTTAGTTATTCAGTTAGACTGCAGGACATTAACAGAGCCTTTCTGGTAACAGACTCAGCTCCTCAATAACTGCAAAACATTTTTGCACACATTATAATATACATTATTATTATCTTATTATATACATATTTTAAACTCTCAACCCACATACTGTGGTACCCAAAAGATGTTGTTGGAAAAGCAGAGATGTTTTTCTCTCTGAGGAGATAAGAAATAGGTTGTGGAGTGTAATCTTTGCCAGGGTAGCTAATCTACTTCTGATCTTGTTCCCCGGGTGATTGGGGCGAGGGGGTGGCCGTGGTGACAAACGCATTGGGGATGTACACGCAGATAAGAGGCCCCTCAGTCCGGAAACACCACAGCCTGGTACTGCCCCCGCTAATATCTGATCCAGAGATTCCACAGGAAACCGTCTCTCACTCCTCACCGCATACACACTGTGTGTCTGAAATGTGAAGTCATGCTGATGCTGCACCTGCTCACCCTCATATAATATATAATAGTATACAATATATAATATATAATCACTGTATACTTACATGCATACAGTACATACACTCTGTTATGACTAGCCTACATAAACACACTCACAGTCAGAGAGTCATGGAGTCATGGAGTGTCTCTGTGCTCTCTGTGCTCCTGCAGTGTGCTTCAGCAGGAGTGGAAAATGACGTGCAGCAGACAGGCGTGTGTTTTATGGATGTTAGGGTATCGCCGGCGGGGGAGGGGTGGAATTAAGCAGGAACGTCTGGTCTCGGCTGCGCCTTCAGAACCAGCACAAAAATCAATCTGCCGGACTGGAAAGGGTCGACCCTAAAAAAAAGCCTGGCCACTGTACCAGAGGAACCATAAGGGAGGCACAGAAAGCATTACGGCAGTGTGTGTTTTTGCCATCCCATAATAGGTAAATTGCCTTTGTGGTAACCAGATGTGCCCTGTGTGTATTATCATTAATGTCTGTGTTCCCTTTTCACCCACAGCCGTGGAGAGGCCTGGGGGGAGAGCTCTCTGCTCCTGAGAGGGGGAGAGCTCTCTGCTCCTGAGAGGGGGGAGATCTCTCTGTTCCTGAGGGGGGGGAGAGCTCTCTGCTCCTGAGTGGGGGGAGAGCTCTCTGCTCCTGAGAGGGGGGAGAGCTCTCTGCTCCTGAGAGGGGGGAGAGCTCTGTGCTCCTGAGTGGGGGGAGAGCTCTCTGCTCCTGAGTGGGGGGAGAGCTCTCTGCTCCTGAGAGGGGGGAGATCTCTCTGCTCCTGTGCGGGGGGAGAGCTCTCTGCTCCTGAGTGGGGGGAGAGCTCTCTGCTCCTGAGAGGGGGGAGATCTCTCTGTTCCTGAGGGGGGGGAGAGCTCTCTGCTCCTGAGTGGGGGGAGAGCTCTCTGCTCCTGAGAGGGGGGAGAGCTCTGTGCTCCTGAGAGGGGGGAGAGCTCTGTGCTCCTGAGTGGGGGGAGAGCTCTCTGCTCCTGAGTGGGGGGAGAGCTCTCTGCTCCTGAGAGGGGGAGAGCTCTAGTGGGGGTCCTGGGAACCCTGAGGCTCAGAGGCATCATTACAGAGCTGCAGCACTCTGATGGAGCAGCACTCAGGCTTGCAGGAGGAGTATCACCGTCAGGGAAACAGATGATATAACACATCCTCTCTCTTTCTGCTACCGCAGGGGGCAGGGCTGTCTGTAGCAGAAATCATCAACGTTTGATGATGATGGCTGTTATTCCAGTGTGCAGGGAGCTGCTGTGTACAGTTAGAGATATTAAGATATGCATGTAACCCATATCAACTTCACAGCCTGTCCTCGGGCTGTAGGCGATGACCACACACAATGTGCCTGTAGGGTGTGAGTGTGTAGCAGGCCTTACACCACAGGTGCTCCGCTGCGGCAGATATTCAGCTCCTGCCTTCCTTCCGTCCTCCATCAACAAAGCTCTGCTTTCCTGTGCCGACCGTAGATTTTAGGCCAAAGAATTTTCAAAACAAACCAGCAAATCAGATAATTTAGTTCTCCAACCAGCGGTAGACAAAATGTTCAGACTGACGCACGTTGGGCTAAATATCCAGCCTGTATGTGAAATATCAGAGCTTATTCTCCGCATGCCTGCTCCAAAACACACTGCTGACTGACATCATGTATTGATGCCCCCAGAGAGTGGCATTATGGGCCCTGTAGTTCACTCACACACTCAGAGCGTCCGTATGTAGTCCATAAAGACACTATTCAGTACAGTGTGTGACTGTAACACATATGAAGCGGATTACTCCAGATACAAGCTATCGTATGAAAGAGAGGGACCTCCCCAAATAAAACAATATGTCCTGTTCACTCTTCCTCGGCTCCACGTTATTTCCTTTGTAAATCAGGCGTCAGAGAGCTTCTCTTTCCTGTTTTCTCCCTGCCTGCTTTCATCTCCACTCAGATGCTCAAATAAATATTTGAAATTAAAAAATTAAAAGTTGTTTGTGCAGTCACAAATTAGTTTTCAAGATAGAATATTTCAATTTTGCCCTCTTATTAATCCTCGTGAAACAATCTTTCAAATGATTTTTTACTCAGGGGACCTAGTGTTTATTAAAAATCTGCAAAAAATTATATAACACAAAATGTACTGTTGATTAAAAAGGCTTTATGGAACATCATCAAAGATTAATTGTCATAATTTTAGGAAGCCGTAAGTACTGGTACTTTCGGTGTTGAAGTGTATTTGAGAGGTAAGATCCCCTAATCTGCATTTGGAGAGGCCACATCTCTCAGCATCATGCTGTCTGTCTGCCGCCGCCTGTTACCACAGAGATCTGTTTCCTCATAAGCGTGTAATGTCGTAATGCATGGATGCGCGGCCAGCAAATACTGCAGCAGATGCAGTCAGCGGCTCGTTCTGCCCCTGCATCCGCGCGGCACCGGCTGCACGCTCGCGCAAGCGCCGGGAGGAATTCCCAGAATACTTCGGTAATCCGCGTCACCCCGCTCCTCACACGCGCCTCGGAGCAGGACCTCCCAGGAGATACGCGCACATAAAGATCCTGCCCGGAGCGCGCTCGCTGTGGCTGCGCTCAGATCACTATTATCGGGGGGTCCTCTTCACTCCGCTCTCTGTCAGACACACTCTGAGACACGCAGTTTATGCACTTTAATTAATACGAGGCCATTCTAAATATATTCCAGCCACAGCCTCTTCATATTCTACCCAGGTGGGGCTCACAGTCTTTATTTGTGCTTAGCACCGGTTTATACACTTCTTACTGTTTGTGTACCATGCAAAAAAACAGAGACACATGTCCAGAGAAGACCCCAATACACTCTGAGGGTGAGTTCACATATATCCCCAGTAATTACACACACACAGCCATAACATACCCACATGCATGCATTTCACATATACTCAGAGTGATCAACCCTCACCCTAACCCACAGCCATCGAGTGTGACTGTGTTGGCAGACAAGCACTGGCACTAATGTGAGACCGAAGCCAATCAAAGGCACATGATCTCAGCTGACTGCTAAGGAGGTACATTTGCAAATTCTATAGGCTGCAGGATGCAGCCCACACTCCTTCCAGCAGGTGGCGATGTTACATTTGCAACCCTCCAATAAATCCATGTATCAGGAGAATATCGTAAGTAAAGGAGAGTGTCATATGTGAAGAAGCAGATACTGATGGCTGACAGTGACCCGGGGGGGGGCAGGACAAGGAAAAACAAGGCAAAGCCACACCTGAATTCCTTCTGGGCCAAAGGTCACAGGATCAGAGCCCATTTTGCCACAAATACAAGATGAGATAGAGGTCTCTCTTTTTTGGTTTCATTTGTAAAAGACACAATCAAGTCAATGGGGAATAAAAATGAGCAGTACAATACATGGCTAGACACCAGGATAGCAGAAATCTGGATAAAACCAGCAAATATTAATAAATGACTCCTGCACCTCTGTACTTACCCCCCCGCAGCTGAGGGGGCTATTAGTGCCAGCTTCCCAGACAACAGTAAAGTGGTGTAGGGGCGGGGCGTCCAGGCTGCTGGCAGTTGATTGGGCCTGGCTGTGGACCGGGGGCGGGGCCACCGTGTGCGCCAGCCTGTCGCTCCCTCTGTGTGGCACTTGGGTAACAAATTAGCTCCCGCTGAAGCCAAAGCCACAAATATTCCCACAGCTACGCGCGGCAGGCAGGGAGGGAAATTCAGCGCCCCGAGCGCGTGCTGTTCAGATCTGGCGCCGCCGAGAACGGGCGGAGCCTCCCCGACATTCCGCAGAAACACCTGACCCAGCCTCCGAAAAAAAACCACACAGGGAGATAGCAGTAGCTCTGTTTATAGAGACAGAAAAAATGTGGCTCACACCAAACTCCCCATAAATCATCCTTTCTGTGGGTGTACACAGCCATAAATGTCATTTATTTTTAAGATAATATAACTGAATTATGAGATGAATAAATACACATGAACTTTGTTTTCAAATACAGACCTATCAGTTAAGTAATCACATGTTTGTCTCATAAATAACATCAAGATGGGACTGTCAGTTAGCAGACACCTTTAAAATGACTGGAAATCATAATACTCTTAGCGGGACTACTATTACTTATAGCAATCACCTGCTGTATTATAACTGTCACAGAACAGGTGACAGAGGACCCAAGCTCAGTGTGGCTTTATAAGCGTGGCAGGAGTTACCCTGTGCTGCCAAAGCATTTCAGCCCCCCAACAGTGTGAAACACCCCAGTTTTAGTGTCATAAACAGTGTCATAATCATTCTGATTCAACACAAAAATATAAAGAAAAAAATAAAAGCAGATCTTACAAATAAAGAAATATATGTAAAATTAACCCCACTATGTGAACTAAACACAGAGTGTTGATTAGCCTGTCTCTGTGGGAAGCCCTGCAGTTTGCAGGTCTGCCTTCTGAGGGCTGCTGCCACAGCCACACTAATAACAACGTTCACACGACGAATAAATAACGTTGCCACAAAACAACTCCCTGTCATTATGAAGCTTGTTTTGAAAGCTGTGCTCATAGCAAAGGCATCTGATATCACTGACTCCATTGTTTCACGGTGTGCAGATTCTACACAGGTACAGCAAGAACAAAACAGCGTTATTGGTTCTGAATTCATTGGCAGGAGGCATCGTGTCTGTTCCAGTTCTGTCTCAGCCAAAGATGTACATATATCAACTGGAATGGCTATGTCTCAGCCAATGATGTGTGTGTAAACTGGACTGGCAGCTTTGCTCCCTGATAGCTGCTAGTCCAGTTTTGCCCAAGACGCCATATTGGCTGCAGTGGGAGAATAAGGCAGAATTGGTGGCTGCAGGTTAATTTAGGCATCATCGACCCCATTCATATAACATGAGCTGGGTGGAGGTGTGGGTGTGGCCATAATGAGATGGGGGCGTGGCTGTGAAGAGACCAGAAACGAGTTCCAACTGTCAGTGCCAACTGAAGTCATGGGACCCTAATTTCCATATCCTGCTTGAGTTGGAATAAAATACTGGATTTGTAAACAAAAACAAATGTATGACAAATAATATACACATAAACACATAAATATTTACTTGACTGTGATTACATATGAGTTCAAGCCAAAAGCCTCCCGAGTAGAAGCCATTCTCCGTCTTTAGAGGCATGGGGTTCAGCGGTGGGGAGAGTGTGGGGTTTTGGGTGGGGGTGGGCAGAGAGGGGGTGGAGGGGGTTGTATGCTGTTACTCTTGCCTGGGAATACGCTATTCTTTATTTCATGAAAGCGTGAAAATAAAACATTATAAAGCCTTGTGCTACGTTCAGAAAAACATGCCTGTACACATGAATGCGTATGTGAACATAAGTGTGTGTGTGTGTGTGTGTGTGTGTGTGTGTATGTGTGAGTATGTGTGTATATGTGTGTATGTGAATGTGTATGCGTGTGTGTGTGTGATTGTGTGTGAATATGTGTGTGTGTGTGTGTGTGTGCTCTGTCTCCACTAGGCGAGGGGCCTCAGCTGGGAGGAACAGGGTACCATGGCGATTAATTTTATTAATTCCCACAATCCCCCTCTCTGTGTGCCGGCGCCTGCAGATGGGGGATGTGTGATTTTAAGCGGTGTGGTTGGGGGGGGTGGGGGATGTGTGGCTTTAAGCGGTGGGTTGGGGGGGGTGGGGGATGTGTGGTTTTAAGCGGTGTGGTTGGGGGGGGCTGGTTCCCCTGAGGCTGCTGCAGTTGTGATAACTTTATTAGCGATTGCAGCATATTTCCTGTCTGATTTACTCTGTGGTCCCGTGGGGGCTTCTGGGAAGGTAGGCAACCCCCCTCCCTCCCTCCCACCACCCGCGCCGCCCACCCTGCCCCACACGGGAGCCATTTCCCAACATCCACCTCAGGAAAACGAAGGACTGGTGCCATTAATCTGCAGCGTTCCTAATACAGCGTTTCCTCATAGCCTCTCTCACTCTGCTCCCTCAAAAAACACTGATCTGCTTCCCAGAATGTTGCATAGAGTTCCCATGAGCTGATCCAGGGTCAGGCCTTCTTACCCTTATTGTGGGCCCAAGCACTTTGCAGAAAGATCTGAAACTGATCCAGGGTCAGGAATTTACGAACCTGGCCTTGGTGGAGGGGCTGTCTTCTTAGTGAGTGCTTGGTAAATACTTTCCCTGGTTTAAGTTTAAGTACAAACATTGTTCAAGAAAAATTCATTTCAAGCCCCAGCAAGACAGAAATGGTAACATAATGTATTGAATATATGACACACCGTAGGACAGTGCTGATCATTTTCATGAATAATTTAAAACTTTGTATGCGTTTATGCTGGCCCCTGGAGTAAGCTACTGCCTCTAGACCCTTTGGGATGTAAAACACACAGACGCAGGAACTATGGACAGAACCCAGGGAATTTTCTGCTTGGCATTTTCCCAATGACAGACAGACACACACATCTCTCTCTCTGGCTGAGTAACAGGGAAGAGCAGCAAGGATTTAAAACAGTTCAAATCAAGTTGATGCCGTGTGTGAGTGTAGTGGGGGGGGGGGGGTCCCAGGCAGGGAAACCTTTCTCAGAGGCGTTTCTCAGGTCACAGGAGATTCAATGCAGAGCTCGTGGGAAGTAGCTCACACAGCTGGTGAACTGAATGAATCCAACCCAGAGAAAAGCCCCTACATCAGTCACCCTCCCTTCCCTCAGAACATGCTCCATTAATCAGTGATTCCCTCCTAAACCCACCCACTCATTCACACCTTTCTGTTCCGAGAAGCCGAGCGATTGAATAAAACCCCTTTGCTCCTACCTTTTGGATCTTGTAGTGTAGATGTTGTAGTGATGAATGACTGTATATTTCCATCGTTACATCCGAAACCCCCTGTCCTTATAACATGTTCAATTAATGAATGATCAGCATTGAAATCACTCATTCAGAAAAGCCATATTCACACTGCACTAGTCTCCTGGACACACCAGGTTACCTGATGTCCTGATCTCTGTAACCGGCCACACCTGGATTCACCCACACCTGAGATTAATCATGTGACTTTCATCATGTGATTCACAGACTAAAAGCCCTGTTTATATATTTACACAGGACACAGCGAGAGTCCCTTTGTCTGCATTTCTCTCCCCTTTTCTTGCACGGTTTACTGTACAATCTGATGCCATTTTCGATCGACAGCTTCAGCATCATTTTCGATCGACAGCTTCAGCATCATTTTCGATCGACAGCTTCAGCATGCAGCAACGGCACGTGCAGAGTGCACACGGCAATCGCACAGGCAAATCGCAGGGGATTGCTGAGAGACGCTGAACAGCTGCGGTACCGCGTGCGGGAGCTTCCCACAGGACCGAACAAGGCGAGGGAAAAGGCAACAAATGCCACCAACAGAGCCTGTCCTGTGTGGGCAGGGTTAGAGACGAAATCACCGCGCATGCGTGTCAAAGGGCAGAGTCACAGGTCAAAGGTCAGAGAGTAGCGGTTTCAGGCCTCAGGCAATAGGTCAGCGAGTAGGGTTCACAGGCAAAATGTCAGAGTCGGGTTAAAAGGGCACAGGTCATAGGGTAGGGTTTAGGGGTCATAGGTCACAGGGAAGGGTTCAGAGGCCACAAGTCAGGATATCATTTTGAATGTTCTGGACTCTGCTCTCCTTAATCCTCCATGCCAGGATCTGGGCATCATTCTGATAGTCATCTTGTTCTTATGAATACCAAGAATCTGTGGTAATACAAACATATTTTAATTGTGTCATTAACAGCTGAGGCCCTCTCCTCCTCAGAACACAGAGACACACTTCTACAAACAGCCAGTAACAAAATAACTGATGTCCTGATTGCAGTAAACTCATAAAAAACAAAGACACTTTCTATACAGAATATTTATACAGGAATAGATTTCAAATTGTACTGAAAACCAAAGGAAGGCATTGCACACACTGAATTTCACATGAATTGCATATGTTTTCTCCCTCTAAGGTGTTGTGTAGAACAGTAACCTAAAGCACATTTGCATGATTGTGAAAATTGCATATGCACCTATTGTGAAGCCTGTAGCAGAAGTTGTTTGACATGTAGCACTTTGTAGAGGTGATTTTTAAAGCACATTTTTCATTTCAGACTTTTAAGACACTTCTTTCACTGCCCATCAAAATGGCATAAATAGAAAATAAAAATAAACAAAATTAAAATATGAATCACACAGCAGACATAAAAAAAATACCCAAAGTAATTACACAGGAAATGCTGCAGAACCAGCAAATAAGAGACGCAAAGGAGGAGGAGATGAGGAGAGGCGGAGTTTCACATTTAAAACCGTGTCAAGAATCAGAGATTTACTGACATGTTTTTTTTTATTGTTTTTGCAAAGTAATCAAACATGGGCAGTGCCATATGGTACAAGGCAATCGCTGGCGTTTCTTTAGAACTGAATCTTTTTTACAGTTAATATACGTCTGTTTATACATCAACACTTCCTCATAGCAAACAACATGAGAAAAGGGATCTGCACACCTGCGACAGTGGGTCCCAGAGTTCAGCTGATTGGTGATTTGAGATTAGGATGATAAAGAACAGCTTAATTCTGTCTGCAGGCACGTGTACGACCACCTCTGGGGTCCTCGGCACTGACACTGTCCCCGCGTCACATGGGTTTGGAATCCAACGAACTCAACACATCTGACCACCGTCTCATCAAGCTCCGCCTCTTTCACCAGGAGCAAAATCAGTGTTTTTATATCGTTAGACGAAGTGCCGCCTGCAGATATCCATGGTAACATATTTTTCATTTTTTGGCCTTTACAGTAAGTGATTTTACTAAAGAGGCAAAAAGAGAAAAATTAATAGAAAAGTAGAAGTAATACTTGACTGCTGTATTACTGTCTTTATTCAGATGGACTACAGGGCTCTCAGAGAGCAGAGAGCTACTCTTTAGAGGGGCGGTCGGACTGGTCGTCGTCAGACTGGGCGTGGTTGGAAAGGGCGTGGTCAGACTGGGCGTGGTCTGGGCAGGAGACGCGTTCCTCGGACTTGATGGCGAAGACGGTGCCGGCGGTCCGCGTGCTCTTGTCCAGCTCCTTCAGCGGGCCGTCCTCCTGCGGGTCGGCCAGCTCCTCCTCCCCCTCGGGGCCCGCAGGCCCGTTGGGCCGGCCCTCCTGCCGGTGGTTGGCCTGGAAGCGCTGGTTCTGGAAGAAGGACAGGATGGTGTGCTTGGGCAGGTCGAGCTGTGCGGATAGCGTATGCACTGCTTCCTCGTCGGGGTGCGGCCCCACGTCCTGGATGAAGCTCTGGAGGATCCTCAGAGCCTCCAGCGAAATCCGCGCCCCCGGCCTCGCTTTGGCCCCGCCCCGGCCCTCCCCCTCCAGCTCCGCCGGCCGCGGCCCCGCCTGCTGCTGCAAGGGCTGCTGGGACAGCGGGGCCTGGGGCGGGTGTTGCTGTGGCAACGGGGAGGGCTGCCGGTGCTGCTGCTGCTGGCCGGACTGAGACTGTGAGAGGAAGAGGCAGACATCACCAAACGGCATTGCCAAATCTGCCTTAAACATGCAGCTCCACTGCTCACACCGTCCCGCTGCAGAACTCGAACCCGCCTCTCTCGCTGCGGGGTAACGCCTCAAACACACCCTCCTGAAGTAAGCCGTGTAATTGAGTGTTCAAATTTTCAAATAACAAACTTAAATGTACCTGCTAAAAGAAAACGTGAAGTAACTACTGATAATTTTTCATAAAATAGATACAATACAAAAGAATATTTTAATGGATAGTTATTGTTTGAAAAGAAATTACACTTTCAGATTCATAGCAAAGATTATAGTGAAATACAGTGATGCCAAGATTTGCAATGAAAATGAATAGCTGCCCTAAAGTCGTAATTTTCGCATAAGCAGGTGATGCTAATTCAGGGCACCTGCAGTCATTTATTTTGGGGTGATACTGATCTACAGAAAGCTACGGCATTATGGCATATTTTAATTACACATAAACACACCCACAGGGAGATGTGGAGAGGTGTTCCTGCATTAAGTTTTATTTTTATGAGCGTATGTGTATATGAATGTGTGTGTGTATGTGTGTACTTGCATGTGAGTGTATGAAAGCGTGTATGTATGGGTGTTCATGAGTGTGTGTGTGTGTGTGTGTGTGTGTGTGTATGTATGTGTTTGCGTGTGTGTGTGTGTGAGTGTGTGTGTGTGTAGACTCACCTGTACAGGATCAGTGGGAAGATGCAGCAGGTGTGGGGGGCGGTCGGACAGGTGCTGCTGGCCTCCGTTACTCTCCTGCTCGTACACAGCGTCTCTCTCTGACTGGGGCAGGTTCAGGAAGCGGCGAATCATGGACAGATTCTCCCACAGAGTGCGGTTCTCTGGGGCTGGATCCTCCTTCCAGCGCAGCAACTCACACAGCCAGCCCTGCACAATCAACCACAGAGCAGCCCTGTGTAATCAATCCCAGAGTGGGTCCCTGTCTCATCAATCACAGGCCTGACAACATCACACTAACGCACATGTGTGCATGTGCACACTCACACCACTGTGCAGTTGACATAACTTCACACTGTCCTCTTCACACTCGCCCCCAAAACCCAAATTACACGTTCTTTCTCCTTCAGTACAGCCAGTAGGAACAGTCAGGCTGTGAAAATTTGTCAGTAACAGAGTAGTGAGCTTCTCCTGACCTCCTATGACATACAGACACCAATACAATATTTTCCCTGAGAAATAGAATGCTTTCACCTAACTAGTGTTTCCAGAGATTTATATGATTTATATTTTACACATTATCAATTTATACAGGCAATTAGTTTATACGAGGAAGACACTGCAAAATCCAAGTCTTCAAATCCAAAAGTTTATTTGTCTAGCATGTTTCTTTCAGTGAAATAGCAGTCCAAAGAGCCTCACAGCACAAGTTAGACAATCGTAGCTTTTAAAACCAAATCAAACATGAAACAAAAACACAATCTAATTATGATAACAATGTAACCTAAATGCAATAAATTATTACATTATTACGGCATAAATTATAACATCAATCATTTAGAATCCCTCTGTCTGTAATTAAATAAGCAAATTTAACCCATAAAATTAATGAAATCAATTATAATGAATTATGACTATGAAAAGATAATGACCCCTTGTGACCTCACTATATAACGCAGCTGAACAGAAAGCGTAGAGGTTCTGGCCTGGGTCCAGCGCCGTGTAGATCAGTACAGGAGATAACGCTGAACGGTTCAGACCTGTTACTCTCCCTGAAACCGCTACGGGCCAGCGGATTGGCTAGGAGGCCAAGCAGCATCCCCCAAACAGACTCGCTTTCGAGGGGAATCTCAATATGCAAATATAACTGCTCTGAGCGGTTATTCAAATTTCCTGAGTAGTCACACACAGGTGTGCCTGGGTCAGTAACCCCTCCCCCTGCAACCTGTCACACGTGTGAACTTACAGCAAACCCAAGACACGCTCCGTAACAATGCCAGTGTATGTCACCACGGCGATTAGCGCTAAGTACAACATGACATTGCGTATCAAACGTATCCAACAGTCAGCATGTGTTACCATGGCCTCTACTGACCCTCCCCCAGCACCGTGGCAACAGTGTAGAGAAGCTGCATTCCCGCAGCACTCTGTGGCCCACCACAGCGAACCTTAATGAACCCTACTGAACCTTAATGAACCTTACTGAACCTCAATCAAAGCAGAGCGAACCCACACCTCTCTCTGTGCTCACAGTGAATTCCTCAAACTGGGATGTTTTTCACAGAGAGGCAGACAGTGGGATGACGACCTCTATCAGAGGGAAAAGAGTCAAAGATCCGAGATATTTTACAGCACAGTGAATAAGGCAAATGACACCCGCTCAGATCTGAGCTCAGATGAGGGTGTCTGTCAGCCAGGAACTCATTTCCTGAAGAGACGGAGGAACTTCCTGCTTCCTGCCAGAGAATGACCTCTAGGAAATTCAAATGAATGAGTGAGAGGGAAGGAATCTCTCACTGATCACTGAACACGCAAACACAGACACACACACACACACACACACACACACACACACACTTCACCAATTTCTCTCACTGATCACACAGGGATGGAAGCAGGCCTGGGATGGTCTACAGTGACTGAAAAACCAAGTCAGGCAGAAATATTGTGTACATAAAAGTGTAGAGACACACGCAAACACACACACACACAGACACACACACACACTTCACCAATTTTGCTTAGATTAATTTAGCTCTGTGCCATTTAAAGCCAGTCTGATCAAATAAACCCCCTCCCTGACCCCTCCCTCTCCTGAAAAAAAAAAGTCCTGTAGGGAAGTCTGCTGCACGGGTGAAAGCTTTCTCATTTATTTATGAGGTCAACCAGAGGGGCAGGTAAAATAGATCTGATTTAATCCTACAAGATCTGCAGAGTGGTATCGATCTGAACAAATGGTTAAATTAGATGTCATTAGACAATGGACATTAGATATACTGCCTTTAAGATATGGCTGGTAACAGGATAATAGGAAAGATAGACGATGAAAAAAGATGGAGGGAAAAGATAGAAGGTAAAGAAGATGAAGAGATAGGCAGAGAAGAATGAATGCAATGCAGACAAATCAAACGCTGGATCCATTTAACTCTTCATGTGCTGGATTTGTCAGCAGGGCGAGGCCAGCGTAAAACCCGCGGCGTATCTCAACTGGGCCTCATGTAGACGTTGCACAATGAAGCGTCTCCACAATAAATACATAATTTATCAAATTTGCAACAAACATTTTTGGGGATTTAAGTAAGTGTGTAACTGACAGAATTATTTTTATCCCCCAAACTGTCACTAAAGAAAGTAAAATTAAGCTGAGCGAGACTCAGAGTGGCAGCTTGATAAAAACTGCACCTCCCCTGCAGGGCTGCATTAAAGACAGGAGGGATAAAGCTCAGACCCCCCAAAGAGTCTTGTTGTAGAGCAGCAGCCAGGAACTCCACTTCAGCTACAACCAGAGACTCAAACAGAGAGTCCCTCAGGGGCTGTGGAAGGACGAGGAGGTGTTCCCAACTTCCACTCCACAGGAAAGCTGCCACAGACACAGTGTGTCATAGTTACGCGCTGCCACAGACACAGTGTGTCATAGTTACGCGCTGCCACAGACAGGGCAGGAGTTGAAATGAGTTCAAAGAAGGGAGAGAGAGTGAGAGAGAGAGAGAGGGAGAGAGAGAGATGGAGGGAGAGACCTAGAGAGAGAGAGTGAGTGAGAGAGAGAGAGAGAGAGAGAGAGAGAGGGAAAGAGAGAGAGGGAGAGAGAGATGGAGGGAGAGACAGAGAGAGAGAGAGAGAGTGAGAGAGAGAGACAGAGAGAAAGGGAAAGAGAGAGAGAGATAGAGAGGGAAAGAGAGAGAGGGAGAGACCTAGAGAGAGAGAGAGAGAGAGAGAGGGAGAGACAGAGAGGGAAAGAGAGAGAGAGAGAGGGAGAAAAGCAGTGTGGCCTACTGTGTTGTATTGGGCAGAGCTGGTGAGGACCCGTGTCAGAGACACAGAGCACTAATTATGACAGATCTAATTAGCCGGGCAGAGTGGGCGAGCAGGGGGATCCGAGCAGGAGCTCTGAGCTGCAGGTGTGACCTTGGGCCTGTCAAGTGCGAGAGGAGTGTGTGTGTGTGTGTGTGTGTGTGAGAGACTTTCTTGTATCTTGACTGGAGCCAGTTTGGGGGGTGTTAAAGTCCCCTCCCCTCTAAGTGCCTGTCCAATCCAATTAATGGGGGTGGGGCTTACAGTGAGCTCTGGGTGGGCTGTCTATGAGGGGGGGGGGGTCTCTACAGCTCTGACTCTAATCTGCTTTGTGAGAGTGAGAAAGAGAGAGAGCTACAGTATGTAATTATATATTACATATACTTTCAGAGTGAGGGGGGCAGGTTAGCTGTACTCTCCCAGCCACTGAGAGGTAGCTCAGGTAACTGCTGCACACACACACACACACATACACACTTAAACACACTTACACACAATTAAACATTCAGAAGTCAGGATTTCCAGTTTAAGAAATCTTGGCTCTTAGAAAACAAAACAAATGAACAACAATAAAAAACAATAACCTCTGTAGCCGTTTCCATGGAAATGGAATATCCATGAAAACAGATAAACACAGATTGATGAATAAACAATGATGGACCTTTCTTTCCTGTCACAAGGAAACACACACTCCCCTCGAGGGAACAAGATGAAGCTGACACTGCCTTTCCAAAAACAACACCAGCAAACACACACACTCACACACACACTCACACTCACACACACACACGCACACACGCACACACACACACCCAAGACCACGACCAGAACCTGATCGCACAACCAAGACCGTAGTGACCTGGAGCACTCTATGACCAGAGGAGCTGAAGTTCAGCAGACAGAATCTGAGTTCACATTTCAGCTGAACCTTGAGGGATACCTGCACTGGGTGAATGTATCTGCTGAGCTCCTAGTTCAGCCTGTTACAGCAGGCTCTCTGGTCAGATTCACACAGTCACACAGAGAGCAGCACAAAAATAGCATCTGATTTATCAGCTCTGTGTAGGGCAGCCCCAGTGCAAAGATACATGAAACATGGGAACATCATTTCAGCCCCGAACTGTTCAGCTGACTGCAAACCTCCAGACATTAAACCGTTAAATGTGCTGATGGCAGCTCTCTCGCCCAGAGTGTGGTGAAATCTACAGCAGGTTTTACACTGATGTTCAAAGAGAGTTCCAGATGTGAGTGAATACATACAGAATCTGGGTGGGTAAAACAGAACACTGATTTAAAACCTCTGCAGAGAGATCCAAGCGACAGCACACAGACAGTCCTCACCCCCAGCCCACTGCTGTGATTATTAACACTGAGCTGCATCCATATGGCTGGCTTTCCATCTGCCACACACACACACACACACACACACCCGTACACACACACACACACACACACACACACCCATACACACAACACACACCCATACACACAACACACACCCATACACACACACACACACACACACACACACACACACACACATACACACACACACACCCATACACACACACACACACACTCCTACACACACACACACACACATACGTGAACACGCGCATACACACACAGACACACACACACTCTCCCTCTCTCTCTCAGCTCTACAGTCACCAGGGATAACATCATCGCCCCCCCCCCCCCCCCCCCCCGCCCGCCCGCCTATGTCAGTGACTCGTGTGCCAGCCTCTCTCCTGCTGTGCCAGCACTCAAACACTGCCATGCTAGAGAGTCCCAACACACACACACACGCACACACACTCGCGCACAAACACACACATGCACGCGAGCACACAGGCACACATACACACATACACACCCTGGCCCCCACCACCTCCCTCAGCCTGCAGAGGGCGTGGTCAGGCCCTGTCTCTCCAGTGGTTCACCCAGCCAGGTGACCAATCACAGCTGGGCGGGCTGTGCCGGTCTGGGCCAGCAGGGGGAGCAGCTGTGCAGGCAGCCTGCATTCGGATGAAGGGCTGCACCATAACGACTCTCCTGGCCCCACTTTCAGACACATAATTATCACCATTCTGCCAGCCTCTGCCTCCTCTCAAACCCACACTCAGCACAGAGCCACAGGCCCACAGACACAGCCAATCCATCCAGACCTCTCAGGCAAAACTAATCATCCCTCAGACAATTCAACAACAGGGAAAGGCATTGATGCACCAGTCCATCTTCCTCCTCCTGTGAGTTTCTGAACACCGGGCCCTCAAAACCATGTACATCACACTGCACGTCTGGCAAGAACACAGACTCAGGCCTGCTTCTGCTATGAGCCTTTTAATCCTGCTCTCTTCAACGTTTGAACAACATTCCACAAAGGTCAAACTGTGCAAATAGGAAGCTGGGGGAGAGCTCAATTATTAAAACTGTAATTAAAGACAAGAAAAGCCAGTCCATAATTCCAGATACAAATAACAGTTAGAGCAATTTCTCTCACACAGCCTCAGTGGTGGACAGCAGGGTCTCATGTTTAAACATCAGCTACAGCTCTGAACACCTGTGATAAAAAATGCCACTGTGGGAATGATCAGTCCGAATGATTGGAGGGTCTGAGGCAGCCATGTTATCAGGAAAGATTCAAATTTCACCACACTCCCAGAGCTGTGGACAACTGCGGCAGAAACAAACTCGTCTCTGGTGTAGTCACTGGTGGAAACTTGCCAACAGTTCAGGCCAAAGAGTCGGTTTGCTGAAAACTGTGGCCATGTTCAGACATGCTCAAACGCTCAGAGAGTGACATTCAGTGCTGTCTCATTACAAACAGCCCTTCAGTCTCCTGAGACAAGACGACTTTACCTGCACAATTACGCTAATTAGAACAATTACTGTAACACTGTGCTTTTATGCCAAGACAGACAGCAGTTCTCACAGGCACAGCCTACCACTGCCTGACTCTCCTGCATATAGCACTGACTCTCCTGCATCAGACAGGGAATATAGCACTGACTCTCCTGCATATAGCACTGACTCTCCTGCATCAGACAGGGAATATAGCACTGACTCTCCTGCATCAGACAGGGAATATAGCACTGACTCTCCTGCATATAGCACTGACTCTCCTGCATCAGACAGGGAATATAGCACTGAGTCTCCTGCATATAGCACTGACTCTCCTGCATCAGACAGGGAATATAGCACTGACTCTCCTGCATCAGACAGGGAATATAGCACTGACTCTCCTGCATCAGACAGGGAATATAGCACTGACTCTCCTGCATCAGAGAGAGAATCAAGCACTGACTCTCCTGCATCAGACAGGGAATATAGCACTGACTCTCCTGCATCAGAGAGAGAATCAAGCGCTGACTCTCCTGCATCAGAGAGAGGATCAAGCACTGACTCTCCTACATCAGAGAGAGAATCAAGCACTGCCTGACTCTCCTGCATCAGAGAGAGGATGAAGCACTGCCTGACTCTCCTGCATCAGAGAGAGAATCAAGCGCTGACTCTCCTGCATCAGAGAGAGGATCAAGCACTGACTCTCCTACATCAGAGAGAGAATCAAGCACTGCCTGACTCTCCTGCATCAGAGAGAGGATGAAGCACTGCCTGACTCTCCTGCATCAGAGAGAGAATCAAGCACTGACTCTCCTGCATCAGAGAGAGAATCAAGCACTGACTCTCCTGCATCAGAGAGAGAATCAAGCACTGCCTGACTCTCCTGCATCAGAGAGGATGAAGCACAGACTCTCCTGCATCAGAGAGAGAATCAAGCACTGACTCTCCTGCATCAGAGAGAGGATGAAGCACTGACTCTCCTGCATCAGAGAGAGAATCAAGCACTGACTCTCCTGCATCAGAGAGAGAATCAAGCACTGACTCTCCTGCATCAGAGAGAGAATCAAGCACTGACTCTCCTGCATCAGAGAGAGGATGAAGCACTGACTCTCCTGCATCAGAGAGAGAATCAAGCACTGACTCTCCTGCATCAGAGAGAGAATCAAGCACTGACTCCTACATCAGAGAGAGAATCAAGCACTGACTGACTCTCCTACATCAGAGAGAGAATGAAGCACTGACTCTCCTACATCAGAGAGAGAATCAAGCACTGACTCCTACATCAGAGAGAGAATCAAGCACTGACTCTCCTGCATCAGAGAGAGGATGAAGCACTGACTCTCCTGCATCAGTACCAGTGCTGGGTCAGTACTTTTGCTGGGTCAGTTCTAGTGTCAGATCAGTAGCACTCTCTGCTCAGTACCAGTGTTGGATCAATACGAGCACTAACTTCACAGTTCAGTAACATGGTTAAAGCCTCCAGTCAGTGCAAGTGTCTAGTAGACCCCTGCCTCTAGTGTTACTAGCCCAGCATTAGTACCGCGGCATCCCGGCGGCTGTCGGGGTGGGGGTAGCGGGGGTGATGGATGGGGACGGGAGGAAAGGGTACCTGGCTCTTGGAGGCGGCCACCTTGGCGAACATGGCCTGGGACACCTTGGCACGCTTCATCTCCTGCTGGATCTCCTCATAGATGGAGGCGCTGATGCCAAGCGCGGAGCTGTCTGCTTTCCCGTTACGCTCCGCCGGGAGGGGAGAGGTTTTCGCCTGCTCAGAGGAGAGCTTCACACACTCATCCCACCCACAGACCCCACCCCTTCTGACCTGCCCTGCCTCGCCTCTGACATCAGCCCTTTCATCTGCAGCCAGAGGAAAATCTGCCGCACACCTGTCTCTGTCTGACTCCAGCTGTCAGAGGGCATGTCAGGATTCTAAAGGGATAACAGTCCTGCAATTCCTGTCCACGTTCCTCAAAATGTGTCCAGAATCATTTGACTGACAGATCTGAGGAGGAGGGGCCTCAGTGAGCAGGTTTTGACTGACAGCCTGGAGTGGGCAGAGCCTCTGTGGAGAGATATACTTACAGGAGGCATTCCCATGGGGACACGCTGTGGCCAGTCTTCAGACCTGCAGCTGTTGCTGTCCTCTCTCCTGCCCTGGGGGGCAAATCCAGCACGATAATGATAAACCTCTGACTTCAAACCCCATAAACCTCTGCTTCAGACCCTCACTACCTCCAGTGTATGGACATGATACTTAAGTCACCAGATTCTACATCACAGCACCCTTAGAGCAACATCACTAACGCTAGAGTTGCCTTGCAGATGAGTGTGAACACAGGCCTGGGTGATGATAGTTACGCTGGCCCTTCTCCTCTCTGCTGTCCGAAATGTTAACGTGTGCATCCTTCTTTTTGCCTAATCATGCTGTACTCAGCATTTATAAACAAATTCACTGAAAAACAAACGGAGGAAGTGGGGCAGAAACCGTCCGGTGGGTGGCTGGGACGGGTGTTTATGTTTGGGGTATCGCTTTTCATGGGAGCAAATAAATTCAGTTATATCACACTAATAACACGGACTTTCATGTCTTAATGCTGTTTACCACAATACCCCTGTTGGATGGTGCAGTTAGCAGCTCTGAGGGGGTCTGTTTTTTGGGAATGAAGAGTTTCCTGTTGTGAAAGGTATGTGGAAGAGTAGGGTGGGGAGTGGTTTTTTGGCAGGGCAGGGTTTTTCGGGGTACCTGCGCGGAGCGGGGCGGGGTTGGGGTTTGGGGTTTGGGGGTACCTGCGTGGAGCGGGGCGGGGTTGGGGTTTGGGGGTACCTGCGCGGAGCGGGGTGGGGGCGTGCTGATGAGCGGGGCGGTCCCCACGGCAGACGCGGCATTCAGGCTCCTCTCCCTCTCCTCCTGGTAGATGCGGTCCCGCTCAGCCTCTGGCAGCTGCAGGAAGTTCTGCATCGCCCGCAGGTTCACCAGCAGCGACTGCGACGCCGTCTTCGGGTCCTCCTCCTTCCGCAGGATCTCCGACAGCAGGCCCTATCAGAGAGCAGAGCAGGGAAAAAACGGCCAATCAGAGAGCACAGCGGCAAAAACGCACCAATCGGAGAGCACAGCGGCAAAAACGCACCAATCGGAGAGCACAGCGGCAAAAACGCACCAATCAGAGAAGACCAGAGAAATGGAGCAATCAGAGAACACACACGAAATGCACCAATCATAGAACACACTAGCAGAATGCACCAATAGGAGAGCACACCTCCCATCAACACACCAGCAAAACACGTCAGTCGGAGAGCGCACTGCCCATGAATACACCAACAAAAGGCAGAGAGTAGATCCTTTCAGAAAACATGAAAAAGAAAGTCCAACAGAAGGCCCTTTCTGGGACGATACAAACACACGCGTGCAAGCTCATGTACCAGTCAAGATTATATATTATATATATATATATATATATATATATACATACATATTACACTACATGGACATCCAATAGGCTTCTGTGGTATTACACAATCATGCGAGTCATTGCATTTACTCTTGTAAAAAAAAGAAAAGCACAGAACTACCTGGCTCGTGTAATGATCTGCTCAGACATACTAGTCTTCGTGAGGTATTTGTAACAATCCGCACAGTGACACTGACCGCTGACTGAAGCTGAAGTAGGTAAGTTGCCTTATTCAGATGCTCTCTTCTGATTGGCTGAGACATGTGTTTTGACTCATCTGATCAGAGTGACACATGCTGTGTGTGGAAAGTGGCATCAGGTCTCAGTGAGTCAGCCTGGACCTACAGCACCATGTGACGGAGACAGGGGAACAGCACCGGTCTGGAGGAGCACTCGGCGGGACAACGCTGTCACAGAAACAGTAACAGTGAGCACACAGGCTGCATTTTGGAAGTGTTTTGGATTTAAAGCTTATTTTCAGTTAATTCTTTGTGCTTAAAACGATACCCTGGAATGTGTGTCTCATTATGAGGACAGAGAGCCACAGATGGGGCTCATCCGGGTGCCTGTACATTAAGAATATTCATACAGCATAAACTAAAAATGACTTACAACTTGTTTTCAACAATAATAGCTTACAGTATCTTAGAATATTTATAAAATTTATATATTATTTAACTTCGGTAAAAATGAACTAAAATACTAAGAATAAAAATGAAATAAAACACCTGAAGAATAAACTGCCGTAAGCTATTGTTGACTGTTGTACTTTCGGTTTCTCCTCGTGGCTGCAGTGTGACCCAGTTCATGCTTGTGTGATGCGAGCCATCTCACAGTTCCAGCCGACACGTCTCAGATCACACGTCAGGGAGTCCCGCGAATCCTCAGAAAACAATTCACCCCGAGAAGCCCTTTCAAGTCATCACAGGCAGCGTTAATTAGCAGCGGAGCAGAAAAATGCGGGGTAAATACGAGCCGGGCTGTGAAAGGCTGCTTCAGGAATCCTGCGTGCGAGATAGATGTGCAGCCCCGCCCGTTTGCAGGAAACCGCAGCCGTCTGCTCGGGCTCCGCTCCTGATCTAATCGCGCTGCCCGTAGATCTCTATCGGACCCGCGTCACTTCAAACATGGAGGGGAGGGATGCAGTGTGCTGCACATTTCCAGCGCGTATCTCTCCGTTTCTGTGGATCTCTCTGTCGCTCTCTCTCTCTCTGCGTCTCTCTCTCCCTCGCCCCCCCCTCGGTGAGTGTCACGCTTTGGCTGTGCTCCGTACCCAAGCCACGCCCACTCCAGCAGGCGGACTGCCAAG
>NC_050603.1:1130000-1142500 GCF_013368585.1 Megalops cyprinoides
AAGGGGTCTAATGAACCAGCCTGGTTCCAGCTCTACAGTGGGAAAGGGGTGTAATGAGCCAGCCTGGTTCCAGCTCTGCACTGGAGAAGGATTATCAGAGTTTATCCTTGAACATGGATGCTGTGAGAGCTGCTTGCCTTTCTCTGTTTTACATCAGGGTGCGTCCCCCTTGGGACAGGGTGTGACGGAAGAGCAGCAGAGAGTAGGTGCTAAATGAGTGTCTATCTCAGGTAAGCTCTGATATCACCTGCGCTGTGCAGTTTCTGTTTTCATACCCTAAACGAAAGGTAGGAACACAAGGACTCCCTAAATTTGGAGATCCACTGGGAGAGGTGCATCTCGTTAGAACGTTCCAGGTTTAAAGAGGTAGAGCACATTCACAGCTTCCTGAGAAAAAAATCAGAATCTGACCACTGTGTGAGGCAAAGCCCCTGATGTGCTGTCAGTCCTGTGTGAGGCAAACCCAGACCGATGTACAGTACATTGCTGTTACCCAGAATGACTCAGCTATACCACCAGCCTGCAATCAGTCCCTGCTGTGAGCGCCATTTTGATTCAGCCTCACACTGGAACAGGAATCTACCCACATGAACACACTAACAGCACACACATGTGCGCAGACAAAACCTGGGGTCAGCCACTCTGAACCTGACCCTTATTCCACCTACTGCTTAATTAACTGGGCCAATTACTGGACATAAAGAGACCTGAAGGTGCCCTGTGACTGAGATCTGCACCTGCTGCAGACTGCACGGCCAGAAAACGTCTGATTAGTATAAAGCTGTAATCAGTTATTTGTGTTAAATGACATCTGTAAGGGTAACCCATGGTCACAGACACCCCCCACCTTAAACATGACTTCTTGCTTCAGCAAGCCTAACTCCCATCATTAATGTAATTCATCCTGGGTAAGGCTGTTCATCAGTTGACCAAGCAACGTTAATGTAACATTAATGTAACGTTATTGTAACGTAACGCTTAAACGTGCACTTTACCTCTCCTGTGGCAGGACCTCAGGTGGGCGTGGCCTAGCGGCTTGAGGACCCCCCCAGGCAGCTTGGCCCCCGGGGCCCCCAGCCGGGCGATCTTGGCCGGGGGGCCCTTGGGGTCGGGGCCGCTGTTGGGCAGCTCACAGTTCTCCTTCCCACGACAAGCCTCGCTGAGGTGGGCCATCATACTCCGCCCCCCACCCCCCCCCACTCACAGTCACCTGCCGAAAGAAAAGAGCACACAGCATGGTTAATCACACCCCCCCCTGAGCCTCGAGCTGGCCCACCTCCCTGCCTGGACCATGTCCAATCCTGATCCCCCCCCCCATCCGCCCCACCCCCCCCCCCCCCAGCTCCTCACTGTGGGACTGACGTCACTACTTGGCTGTGGAATTGGCTCACCTGGTGCTCCAGGTGTGAAATCCTTTGCCAAGAGAAAGGTAACTCTAAAGACCACCGGCTCTCTGGGGAGGAGGGGCTCTGGGCCCGTAGGACTGCCAGCATCTGCTGGTGCTGCTTCCACCAGCGATTGCAACTGAAGATTTATTTCAACAGGAAGTCACGCCTGACTTTTAGCTCGACAGAGGGTCTGGCCTCTGGTGGATTACAACAATATTATTGTGGTAATCATTTCAAAATGTAAAAGTTTATGTTTCAATGCATGTTATATGCAGCTATTTTTGTTGTTATCAGGTGAAGCCCCTAGTGTGCAGCAGCAGAGAATTACCCATAATCCACTGCTCTACCCTCTGCTCCCCATACCGATGTCCTACATCATGTTTCTGAGATGCTGAGGTGCAGAAAACTGTTGGTTCAGAGTAATGGCAGAGCAGGACACAGCCTCAGGAGTGACAGCTGCATCTACTGGAAAAAGCCCAACGCTCTCACCAGCAGCTGACGTTACACACTGACTGACATGACATCCAATTTATATATGCCATCCAGTTGCTCACAAAGTCATGTTACCTAACAAAAATGATGTTCCCTAAAATATCAGTCTATATAACCATCAAGTCATAACATCCCTGATTTCCTATAAAAAAGACACTGTTTAAGGAAGAAATATGCAACACA
Organism: Megalops cyprinoides; assembly: GCF_013368585.1. NCBI lineage: Eukaryota > Metazoa > Chordata > Actinopteri > Elopiformes > Megalopidae > Megalops > Megalops cyprinoides. Next base: position 1,132,064 of record NC_050603.1, read on the forward strand.
GATTAAAAGTACAAAAAAAACAGAGTACGAAATATCAAAAAAGCATACTGCTTTAAAATATGTACCATTAACAGGGTGAAAAATGCTTATCGTAAACACATACAGCATCTGTGCATTAGTATATCCAAGCCGTCAGTAACTCTTTCAGGGCTATGGTGGAAACATCTTAAAAATATCACATATATCGAATGCACCTCTGTGTGTTCAGAACAAACCAGAGCTAGAAGCGTTTCTGAGGGGGTGCGGAAAGGAGGGCTTGTAACCAGAGGGTGTATATGTTCGAATCCCAGCTGAACTGGACTCCACTTGAAATGCTGAGTAAATATCCATATGTATAAAAGGATCATCTGTACAATGCAGAAGAGCAAGCCACACCGGGCAAGGTTGCTAGGCTAATAATCAACAATAACATAAGAACCATTCCATAACCTCATTAACGGATGATGCAATCTGTTTAGATTCTGCAGTTTACTTCCATTCTTCATTTATGGGTGAGACATTCATGAGATCAGATTTCACCCTTGGCAAATCACTGTGCGATTCCTGTTTCTCACGGTGACATCATACACCTGCTGAATGGAGTCAGAGAGACGAGGGCTGTGTACTAAATCACATATTCAGATTCAGATTCAGATTCCCTTTATTGTCATTTTATCATTCACTTGTGTACTTTCAAGAATGAAACAATGTTTCTCCTATACCAACAGTGTACATAAGTTAAGAGAATTAGAACAACATATATCTATATACAATACACATCGTACAAACAAGGAGTGTACTGTAAATTGGCTTTCAGTCTTATAGCAGCTTGTCTTTGCAGTATATTTGGAGAGGAACAGCAGCATGTATTCTGTCAATAAATTATAGTCTGTTAAAAAAGCAGGACCACTGACACACAAAAACTGTCAGATTAACCAGATTAACGTGATACTGCTGGGTAAGTACGCAAAGAAAACAAAATACTTATGCATGAAACGTCCGCCGTTGCCTTCTTCCTCAGGTGGAACAGGTGGAACAGATTAGGTAGACTTCAGGAATAAAGCATGCAGGTGTGTCTAAAGCAAGTATGATGCTGGTTCTCCCAAATATGCAAGATTGCATGCAGAGAATTCCGCTGTAGTTTTGGTCTGGTGTGCTTGATTTCTGAAACTGATCTGAATATGGCAGTCATGAAACTCCATAGCCCTGTGCCTTCTAGCCAGTGTGCAAGTACTATATACAATTCAGAACACATTCCATGACTTCCGGCATCAGAACAAAGGGGCAAATTACCATGGTGATTCCCGGGTGCAGCGAAATAAACAGAACAATGGCCCACCTCATCTGATACAGGCCCTAAATGGCCTCGACAACATCACTGCTCCTGGCATCCGGCAAGTCCCCCGAGGGACAGTCAACGGTGCCAAAATCCAAAAGGAGCACTCACCCAGACTCCATCAGCTGCAGGCAATATTGGACTGCTGCTTTTTAAAAGTTTGATACAATAATGTATATGAAAGTGTAAAATGATCATTGGGCTTTTAAGCTCTGTGGATGGCTGTAGGCCTGTCAGACCTACATTTTTGCTGGGCTTGGGGCCACAGGTCTGGCCTACAAACACTGCATGTCTTACTCTCATTCAGCTGTAGAGAAGGTTGGGGGGTGTCTCTGTGAAATGTGAATTCACCCAGAGAGCTTGCACTATGCTGACAATAATCAGTTTAAAAACTCACAAGCACCTTCTCTGCTTTTGGTAATTACACATTTTAAAAACACACAACTATTCGGTGACATAACTTTGAGTCCAGGCCTCATCTAACAGGTAAAATCTATACGTTTGATCTCCGGCTACATGGCGCCATGCTGCAAGTCTGTCTTTAAAGAGTGTGTGTGTGTGTGTGTGTATGTGGGCACTTTTCTCAGTACTCGTCAGACTGGTTTCATTTGTACAAAAGCAGTAACTGCCAAACACACATTCCTCAACAACGCTAACTGCATTACACGGCCCCGCTTCAGCAATGCCAGCTGTGTGGAGCTGCAGAAAGCTCAGAGATCCTGAATGTCTCCCAGCAGGTAATACACCTGCCTACCGCGGAGGAATTCAGCATAGAAACACGACACCATCGATTACGGTGCAGTCTCTCAGCACAGCACACCTCAGCTGCCAGCTCCACAGTAAAGGGCAGCGGGAGGCAGGCTCGGTGACTCTGCTTCCTGCTCCGCGCATCAGAGTTACACTGCGTTCAGTAACACTGGCAGCAACCGAAGCTGCGCTCTGATGGATGGACCTTTCTGAAGCTGCGCTGTGATGGATGGACCTTTCTGAAGCTGTGTGCTACGCAGGACCAGATGACAGCTTCAGCAGGAGGTTCTACAGGAGAGAGTGTGGCAGTAGCTGTGTGACAGTGTAATGGCAATGTTAAAGAAACATTGCCAAAGCAAAGGCTTGCCTGCCCACACTGGGCCACTGTGGAAACCACTGAATTAAACATCTCATGATGCTCAGTGCACAATACAAACACCAACACCAACCCAGGATAACACGGATGTATTCAATGAGTGCTCCCACACACGCACTCACACACACACACACACAAACCACCCATACACCCACACACACAACCACACACACACACACACACACACCCACACACACACTACATATGCTCTCTCACACAAACACACACACACACACACACACACACAAACTCACATACACTCACACACACCCACACAAACACTTTTGAAGATAATCATTTAGCGTAATAAAAAATGTCTAAATTTTGTCTTGCAGTTATGCTTAGTAAAATTTCCAAAGTTTCAATTTATTAACAATTTGATCATCTGCTATTCAACAGCATGCATTTGTGCATGTCTGAAAACGCGCACAGCGTTGAGTGTTAAGTTTCCAGAAACAAGAACTCCGCACTCCGGATCTGGTAAAGGTCCGGGTCAGGATTTTGCAATGACCTCTCAGATAGACAAAGGAGCAATAGTACAGTACAATCTGGAGACAGACACAATGCCGCTGATCTGAGACAAATTAATGAAACCAACCCGAAACTCACCACTTCAAAACTCGGAAGCACATTAAGCCGCGTGGGTGATTTATGCTTTCCTCAAATTCGTGCGAAGGACGGAAACACTAAAGTTTTAATGCGCTCTAGGCATGACAAAGGACATCAGTCTTCTGGAGGAATATCCTCTCTCCGAAGGACGAAAGGCGATTCTCCATAAACAGAAAATAAAATGTTTACGTGCGTGATCTCAGCTGGGCAGGAAGGCGATAACATGGGTGAGCGGTGAGATGCAATATACTGACGAGCGATAATTGGCGATAGTGGCAGGCTAATATTTCATTCACGCCAAAATGACATCGTCTTGCGAATCGGAAAGAAACAGACAGGCTCGCTCAGAAAAGTTTTAAAAATATACACATATCCATTGTAAGTGCGCCGAGCTCTCCACTGGAGTTAACAACATCCGTCACGCATATGGAAGCTTGCAATAAAGGTACCAAAAGATCAGACACGAACATAAATAAACGCCGAAATGTGCCGTTAGCCTGCTCTCCTGTGCGCACTGTATAGTACATGTACGTCTTCAGTACGTACAAGGATCTCCAGTGGTGCGTTAGCTTTGCCTGTCTACCGTCCAGCGGAAAAAGGGAAGCGAAAATGACCCGTCTTCTCATGTGAATACGATGTATGATCTGTTGTCACAAACAGGTAAAAAAGTGAGTTTTAGTTTCCGATTTCTGTGACGCATCAGGCGTGTTGAAAATTGATGACAGCTTCTCCCGGTTGTGCACGCTGTCGGTTTTATTTGCGGCCGGACGGACCCTCTCTTCCTTTCTCTCTCTCCCTCGCTCTCTCCCTGTGTCCCCATTAAATTATTAGTTGTATTGACTCATCACTCCCCGCACTGGCGCTCGCGCTCGCCTGCCGTTGCACTCCTTTTCTCCTCATTGCAATAGAAAATAACACCCAAAGCAGAGGGCTGCAAATGAATTACGAGCCGCGCGGGACGGCCTCGGGGGACAGCCGATGTCCTGGCAGAAGAGGGAGCTCGCAAATTTAGTAAAAAGTGGAAAGAATAGAGAGAACAGGGGGCGATTTCCGGCTGTGCGCGTAGGAATTTTTAATCAGCTTGATTAGTGTGAGGCGGTTCTGCATTTATTACAGAATAACACACACAACGCACGCGCGCCCGCACGCGCGTACACACTCATTAACATTATGATGTGAGGTTGAGATGTGAAAAAAATATCAATATTGTAAATGCTTTGATGTTATCACAACAACGATGGTGTATAAATACTGCACGTCATTGCGTAATTGTTCTGCATTGTTCTAAACGTCACGCAGCCTCCTCGAGGAAAACGTGGACATCTTGGCCGTTACCTTAGTTTACCTTAGCACTGTGAAACATTATGCACAGCACCGTTATTTAATTTTACTCCGAAACTGGGTTCTCGTGCGTCAGCGTGTTCCCAAAATGTCCACGCTCTGATAGAATGCTGCTTAGCACAGAGGCACGCGCCATATGGCACCGAGGCAGAAACACGAGAGAGAGAGAATAGATGATTAGCCTCGCGCAGCGGCCTGCGTGGACACCGATGGCACATGCGCACATGCTAAACAGCAGGACCATGACAGGTGACACGGGTTTGACTCAAAATGCAGGGCCAGGGTCGAGAGGTCGGCGGGGGCGGTGTGTGTATGTCCGGGGGCTATATGCAGTACATATGAATTCTAAGATTCTATCCTCAAACAAGAAATTGTATTTTTAACAGTATTTTTATTCAACTTAAACTCTTTGGTTGGCAACCACTGTCTGTTGTTGCGGATCCTGAAGTTTGAACACTTCTGTGTTCTCCCCAGATCCCGCAGAAACGTGGAAGGCGGGGAGTTATTGCTCTTCGGGGAGTCATGAGAACGCTTTGCAATACTGGCGTTATTAAACATATGCTCCCGCAAACAAAGCCCCCGCAACATCAATCGTCAGCCAGAATCAAACAAAAGCCATTAAAACACACAGCTGATATAAAAACAGGCACACCAGAGAGAAAGATCTATCCATATGTACAGGAGTGAGGACAGGACACGGCTGAAAACACTTCCAGAGAAACTATGACATCGCTTAAGAAAAGAAACCGAAAACACGTCTGTCGGAAACATCAAAACAGGAAGCGCGAGCCACAGCCGACACCACACAAACAGGAGGCAGAATTAAAAACTTCACTGATCCCACTAATTGAAAACAATGGAAATAATGTAATAAAATAACAAATGTGCCATAGAGGCATCCTTCATTGTGTGGCATTTGTAACATAAAACAAATTGTACCCTGCGTTATTACACTCAATGGCTTGTTTGAAGACACAGAATTATCATACCCTTGGAACCTGACTTGCATATTATTTTTCACTAATGCTTGCAGTTGTCTCTTTGTGTGCATAATACGTCTTGCGGCTTCTTGAGCATATATGTAGAAAATTCTACATTTAATATCGTAAAATGTGGGGAAAGTGGGTTGTAAGACTGTAGTGATGCAGTGGTGAAGGGACTCGTTACCAGGAGGTTGCAGGTTCAACCCCCAAGTGAGGCCACAGCATGAAACAGAACAAAATCACAAAGGTCACATTCACACCCTGCTGTGGTCACACATGCTTGAAAACAAACTTGTTCCTCAAAGGTTACGGGAGCTATCTGACCCCCCCCCCCCACACACACACACACACACACACACACACAGCCATCTCAGAATCAGAGGACACCCGGGGGCCTCTGTTTTGTCAACAGAAGCTCCAACACGCAGGTAGTGTTACCTCATGTGGCCGAGCGGTGACCGCAAGTGACACAACAGTGGCAGTGCTGTGCTCTGAGTGGGTAAGGGGGAAAGCGCGTAATCGGGAAAGCGCGTAATCAGGAAAGCGCGTAATCGGGAAAGCGCGTAATCGGGAAAGCGCGTAACCGGGAAAGCGCGTCCCAGGGAAGCGGGTGAGAGCAGAGTACACGCCACTGCTTACATGCACATTCCAACACGGGCATCATGTCTCAGCCAGTGAGCCGCAGGGAGAGCGTCTGGCTGGACGCACTGCGCCAGGCATGCTCCAAACAAACGGCCTTTGTAAAGCTTGTGTATAAATGCTCGCTGCGCCCAAACACTTACCCTGTTTTTTTCTACATAAGTGTCTTTGGCAGGGAAAGCTGCCACTGAACACCCTGATAGCTGTGAGATGTTGGTTTTATGATGGAGGCCCACACAAGCAACACTTTGTTCTTGGAATTCACTCTCAGTGACTCATAATGAAAAGTTGTGACACAACAATGGCATCTTTTATCAGAAATCCGGCAGAGAAGGACTCCATGCTCTGAGCACCACAGACATGGCGGGGTGGGTAACTGACCACGGTTATTATTGGCCATATAACGATAGACCTCAGCCAATAAGGATTTGAATTTCAAACACAAGGAAGTGTTGAACAGGACTCACTATGACTAATCCAAGTGAATGGGTAACCCCAATCATTATGTGGAAAATTTTGAGTACTTTCTGTATTCACCAACTGCTGCAGGATCAGTTTATCCAAATCTAATTATCCATTCAATGAGTAAAAATGTACAACAAACCTGGTCCCAGGTCAGTACTTGCAGGTAAAACCTACTGATAGTGTAACTGATAAATGCCTGGTAGTTCCGCCCAGAGACTTTCCCTGAGTTCCACATTATATCTTCATTGCTTTTTTAATTATAATGTGACCCAAATCCTTACCACAAATTATGAACATGCCCCAAATACTCTCCTGACTGCAGTTTCTACCGTCTGCATTCAGAGCCAGAACCTGAGATGTACAGCCGCAAACCCAAGTGTGACAGGTTCAGACCTGGAGCCTGGATTACGCCCTCAGAGCCCTTAATTAATGAGCGCGGTGTGTTACCCATGATGGGGGTGACTCAACTCCTGTCCTGAAGGACTGCAATCCAGTGGGTTTCTCCTGCTCAGTTTAAACCACACACACTCTCAGAACTGGGTAAAGAATCTAAAATAGTCCAGTCAAGACAAGGGTCAGATCAGATTTAGCCTGTAGACACCACAGCTCTCCAGGGTACTGTGGCCCTCCAGGGCCAGGGTAGAGTAGCCCTGCAGGCACTGCGGCCCTCCAGGGCCAGGGTAGAGTAGCCCTGCAGGCACGGTGGCCCTCCAGGGCCAGGGTAGAATAGCCCTGCAGACACGGCGGCCCTCCAGGGCCAGGGTAGAATAGCCCTGCAGGCACGGCGGCCCTCCAGGGCCAGGGTAGAGTAGCCGTGCAGGCACTGCAGCCCTCCAGGGCCAGGGTAGAGTAGCCCTGCAGGCACGGCGGCCCTCCCTTTCTGCATCAGTAACTTATAATGACCTGCTGGCCTGAAACTGCAGGGGCAATGGGAGTGAAATCGCTGTGACATCACAATGGCAGTCTGAATGTGGAGGATGTACCACAGAAATTCAGCTCCCGCTGACACTGGACTCTCCTATCAGGCCTTTTCAAAGACAAGCAGAAACCGTTTATCCTCAGTATACAGATACAGTGACATTCCCTGTTATGTAGTCACAGTGCATGAAAGGATTCAGCATTGAGCCATTTATGATTTTGTTCTGAAACTGAAAAAAATGACTCACTGTTGACAACAGACATTTTAAAATTGTCATTAAAAATGGGGCTTCAAAATTTTAACAAATGTAAAGAAACAAAACACGAGAAATATTTAGAAAATATTTTTTAAAAAAAAGTCTTAATGAAGTATTGCCCATTTTAGTTTTGTTATTTAACCATTTACATTATTTAATTCACTGTAAGACATTACATTTAGACATTAAAATGTACTTTAAACCAAAAGTATGAACAATGTTTCATTGTGATACATACATGGTGCCATAAAAATATACCAATGCCAAAAATCTTTATAAATTAAGTACATTGATTTCTTTTTATTTTCTTCTTATTTAGAAATTGCATGAAAGTGATACAAAAGTACAAAAGGCTGTCACAGCACGATATATGAGACGTTATCATATTGAAGTAATAATAATAATAATAATAATAAGAGATATTAATAATATCAAAAGGCGAGTTTAAGAACAAAGCCATTAAAGTGATATGTGGCTGCAGCTTGTTCAAAACTGTGCATATTCAGCATGCCACGTTTTTCCATCAGGAAAAAAGAAACATTAACAAAAATCGCGCTTGGAATGGCAAGGGGATAATATGAATGAATGAAATGCTTTGGATGGCTGCTGCACATCGCTTTTCTGATGCGTTTTCACAGCTCGTGCGTACAAACAGCCCGCCGCGGCTCCCTACACAAATACTGCATATGAAAAATATCAAACCAATCTGTTCAGCAGGACCGTGGCGACTGACAGAGGGATCCGTATGGGTGCTGGAAGCACAGAATAGCGGAAGCGTAAATCAGACCTTTTAAGCGTCGTCACACTGAATTTAACGCCCAAAAAATAACGGCAATGAGTTGAAAAGTATACGTGCACCCTTCCCATATCTCACCACGGACGCTTTCCCTGGAAGCGTTTGCAGACGGACGCACAGAGCAGCGCGCCTCAGAGGGAGGCAAAATAATCTAGGATCATACGAAATTTATTCACTACAGTGACTGGAATAATCTCATAACGACGTTTTATGAAATCGTGCGCCACAACAAGATAAACGAACTCAAGATTTTTTCATGCAACTTATACACATGATAGAAGATTCACATTTTATTTAATCAGAAAATTAACAAGTCTTTGTACACAAGGGAGAGCGTTTAGGCCGCAGTGTAGTTTAGAGGATAAGAGGCTGGCGCTGTAAACTGGGATTAGAAAATTGGATTTCCGGTTCTGGCATTGAGGTTTTAGTTTTAAGCAAGGCTCCTCCGTAACTATGCAGCTGTATAAACAGATAATATGTGACGCAATCTAAGTATATTACCCTGTACAGCAGCGTTTAAGTAACTTATTCTTAATATCAACCTCTGCAATTATTTCTGACAGAAAACACCACTTGATTCCTGTTCGTGAGCAAAGAGGAATACCTGGCATTTTTCTGAGAATTATGGAAACGCACTGTGGTATGTAAATGTATTTTATTTGTCGCTGACACACTTTTTTTTTAAGTGTTACTAGAATTCCCTCTGTTCCCACTTTACTTTGGATAATAATAATAAGATGTTGTTAAACATTTATTACACATTTATTAGAGAGGTATTATAGTGAGCAGTTTTTTGGGCACATACATGCTGATGAAAATAACCCCAAGTGCAATTAGTTTAGTTTACTCTGTATCAAGCATGTTTATACCACGTGATATAAAAAGACGGGATATTACCTCACATTATGCTTATGAATTACACAGTGCGTTTGATAAACAGCACATACTTAAACAGGATTTTTATTCAGATCGGTGGACCTGGCGATGTTTCGTCACGCAGGAAAATGAAAGCAGCCACCTTTCCTTCCCGTAAAACATTAATGACAGTATTTTCAGAATGAGTTTTGGGTTTGAAAGGGTACTGAGACGGAAAGGCCTGAAAGGAAAGCAGGCAGGAGTGTAATGAATGTGATTTCTGTTCTGAGTGTTGAGTGGGGCGGCCGTCTCTGGGAACGTCTGCACACGCTTTCTGCACCCCTGGGGGATCTGGTGTGTACGCCTGCTCCGTCTCATACCCTGTGGCAGCACATTAGGGGCCGTAATGTTCCTACAACTTTACAAGATGCCTATGGAAGGATGAGCAGGGAGACGCCGTCATTGTAAATTACGCCCTCGGTCAAAGTGCCGGCTTATAAAATGTAGGCCTAATGAAAAACAATTACTCCCTCACAGACTGTCTTCTGCGAGGGTGTGAACCTGTGCCTGTGTTGCGTGTGGGTATTTATGCGTGTGCGCGTGTGAATGTGTGCATGTATGCAACTAAATGGTTGTGTGTTTGTTTGAGTGACCATTTGTTTTTATGTGAGTGGATGTGAGTGGATGTGTGTGTGTGTGTGTGTGTGTGTGTGTGTGTGGCTCATTGCTTATTTCTCTTATTAAATTATAAGCCATATCTTCCCCATTACAGTCCCCCAGGGCCTGAGGCACAGGTCTGGGGAATGGAGTTTCTGCCACTGTGCCTGGTCTCTCCTAATTAAATCATTACGCCTGTAATTCCTGCCTCACGGATCGCAGCACACCAGCACTGACAGAGTTACAGACACAGGGATGAGCCTGTGGGCTCAGAATAAAGCAATATGTTCCCCTGCAGTCTCCTCAGACAAAGAGATGCAACCCTCTATATCTGCACGCCATGGTAACTAACTCACACTACAACTCCCACAGTGCATTGCAGCAGAGCAGGCACTATTTAGAGGATAGACACCCATGAGTTGCGGTGCGATGAGGAGACCCTGGCTGACCTACCCACCCATGTGACGCCCTTAGCAAAG
>NC_050603.1:1147500-1187500 GCF_013368585.1 Megalops cyprinoides
CGCCGTCCAAAGCTGGCCTCAAACGCGGCGGCTCTGGGCGCACTGACGGACACCGGTCCACGGAACACCGTAAGCCCAAACGCGCAGGGAAGGGAGCGCCATGACAAGCTTAAGGCTTTCTGAGCGCGCCCTGCTTTATGCTCCCCGACTGTAAAAGGAAGTGAGCGTATCAATATAGCTTCACTAGGAAATGCAGCACACAAATGTTTTTGTTCATTTATTAAATGTGACGAAGTTGGCCTTCCGTTCTTACATTGGAGAAAACATCTGGGCCACAAGAGAGATAATATTACCAGATAATACTACCATTGACATATCATTTTTTAATGCAGGCACTAATTCACACACCCTAACAATATCCCCCGAAACAATTTAAGGAGCAAAGCAGCCGAGGCCCAGTGACACCACGCTGCCGCTGAGATGTTGTGAACCAGGTTTAATACTGAAAAGAGGTCGACCGTACTGCGCTAGGACTGTGTCATTTACTGTGTGCTAAACCATTAAAATGATATTAATTAATGTGTGCGCAATTTAATATATTGTTAAGATAATAATAATAATAATAATAATAATAATAATACAGTAATACCCTAATTTTGTCTTAATCCAGGGCGATATAAATTTCACATACATCTTATTCTTTATTGGTATGCCAATCATCAGTATATATATATATATATACAGTAGCCGTAGGAGGTTTGAACAGGACGCCTAACCTAAAGCACTGGGTCAGAAAGCAGAGGTTTAGTAGGCCACGAGGTCAGATTTTATATGACCTTTAACCTTACAGTACAAAGCAACGGCTATACGCCATGATCTGGACCCGACTAACGTATAAAATACTATCAAATCGCAAAGAGAATATGTGTTTGGAAAGAAGCAAGAGAACTGCAAGACGAAAAAAACTTACCAGACCGCATGACCTTCCTTATTACACACTAAACCCAGAAAAGTATCATTCATCAGACATTAAAAGCATTCCCTGGCAATTAACATATTAGCACTCGCACTGCCACGTCTGCCGCTCAGCCATAATTATCTTCGACACAATAATCTAGATCCTTACACTCTGAGAGAAGGCACATCTGTAATTTCTATCATTATAAGAGAAACATATGACGCTTCAAAAACGTCGTTTGAGATACACGGCCTACATTTCTTTAGTAAAATGGGGAACGCAATCAGATGCAATCCCACAGAGTGTATATTTCATAAAATTTAAGTAGATAGATGTTCGTGCTTTTATGTTAATCACAGAAAGCATGCAGATTGGACAAGAAGTCGCTATTATATTTTCATTTGGATCGAATGCAAGTTGCTGGTGTAGTTTAAGGGCGCAGGTGCGTTGGAGGACCCGCTCTGAATGCGCATTAATGCATATTCATTAAACAGCTTTTAGCTCAAAGTTGGGGAGCAGAAAAATATTCCTGACACACATCGCGTGCATCTTATACTTGGAGTTAATCGTCAAAATATTGCACTCAAGAATGATGAGCGGGAACGCAAGTGCACACCGCAGCAGCTCACAGCTCAGGGTTTCTTTCTGTTTTTTTCCCCTCACCGTCCTCCGCTGCCAAAAAAATTACCGCATATTCAACTACAAGTTACTTTCTGAAACTCAAAGTCGTTAAAGCAACTGTGTAATTCACAAAGGCAAAAATGTGCCGCATAACAAGACCGTTCTATAAGGTGCTGAAGTCACTCGCGCTGTATGCTACTTTTTTGTCCCGACAGATCCAACATCTAAAATGTAACAACGCTTTTAAATTATTTAACATAAGCTGAAGTCATCGCATTAAGTGAATAAACATAAAAATACTGAACCAGGCGTCAGCAGCGCATGATCTGGGTGATGTGCGCCGGGCGACGCTGAGAAGGAGCAGGTGTTTCACGAAGTTCGCTCGGCGAAAACGGAAAAGAAAAGTAGCGTGAAGACACGAACAATACCTTCAAAGTTAGCAGGAGCCGTCAGACTTCGCGAATTCCATCAAATAGTGCGGGTTTCAACCGGGCTGCGTCCCGCCGCGGGAGATCCAAAGGGGAGGAAGAGCGTCCTCGGATCAGAACTCATAAACACGCACCGTGCGCTGCACAGTTCACTAGCCACGAGCGCGAGTGAGTGTGTCGCGGCAGGGGAGCGGGGGTGTCGGGTGCGGGAGGAGTGCTCCGAAAGGGCGGCAGGTAAGCGGGCCGCCCCTCCCAGTCTTTGATGCGCACACCAATGGCTTGTCAGAAGCGACGCAACGCGACTTTCTGCTCGAGTCCCACCTCAGCTTTATAGCGCTCCCTCGGGAGCGCGCCACGCAGTCACCGAGAAGCGGAGATTGCTGAGGAGGACATTTACCTGCAGTTTCGTCTTCACCCGCCACGTGTCCATGTGTCAGGTGGATAAATACCCTCCCCCTCGCCGGGATCGTTATGGCTGCATTATCTTTAATAAACGCAACACCTGAAACCAATAAAATAAACTAACTCAAAATAAAACTGATGATGAATTAGAAAGATGTAGACTTAATATAGCATCAGAAAGAGCATGGCCAACATCTCAAATACAGTTTCTGGTACACCCTTACAGCGGGCAGCCGCACACAGTTAGCCACATATTTTTTCTTGGGTTAAAAATAGCTCACAGGTATCTGGGAATGCACCTGACCGCTCTCCACAAAATGCTTCTTTTTTAACGCACTTTGGTGCATTCAGAGAACGTGAACATCTTCAGCGCGCATTGGAGAGCACTGCATTGAATTTTTGGCCTTGATTGCGAAACGAAAATACAAACTCTGAAATGCTCAGATGGTCTTACGGGGTAATTAAGTATGTAAAGCTGCTCTTCAACCTTTAAATATATGATTGTGTGGTTTAGCTTTTTTCGCGACTCTGTAAGTACATAAAATACTCTATTTTATCCCCGTGGGTATGTAGGTGATCGACGTTTTAGAAATATGCACTGTTTTACAAACCTCAAATGATTTTTTTTTTATCCCAGTTTGGTTTGAGAGATTTAATTAGGCTATATATATTTGCTGTTACATGTCACACGGTAGAACTTTTTAAGTCTTACACCTGAAGTTCCCAAAATTATAGGCATCCATTACAAGTATTGCCTTTGCTTCCCCTAACCTCTGACCTTTCTAAAACAAACTCTTGAAAATTAAATTTAAGGAATAAACCGCAATTGTTCATGGTGATCAAACTAAGAAACCCGTTCCAAAATACATGGATTTATTCTCTCCCTAAGATACAGTATCGTATGTACCTCTTTATTCGTGCGCCCAAAAATAATTATCCAGTTGTATTTTTATTGTTTCAGGAAAGCACATTTCAATTTTTCACACACTACGCGAACCAAGGGAATTTCAAACATCTGGTTGAGAGAATATTTACAATGAGAATCAAGGATTGTCTAATTAGTTTCCGTGCCATACCGAGCCAAATAGAAAGAAATATACATATTTATGCCCAGCAATCTATAGGCATTTTACTGTCTCAGTGTCTTGGTTTCAGATCATACCAATTAATAAAATGCATGTGGATCGCTTTTAAAGTCTGCCTTTCTGTGCATTTTCATTGCTCATCAAAAATATTCAAACACTGTATTAAAAATACAGAATAAGTAAAGGCAAGCTGTCAATGTATGAGTAACCAGTAACAGTTTCAATCCATTTCGGACCTCCAGGTTTAAACACATGGAGCTGGAGCCCGTGCTGGAGGAGCGCTCTGGAGTTCCCTGCGACGCGTAGAGCGCAAGCCGGTTCCCGTGGAGAGCAGAATTACACGCGTGTCTTACATCTGATCCCTGCACCACACAAGGAAAGCAGCGATTGCGTGAAGGATCACCGTGAAATCTGGCGACACTGTGCGCCCAGCAGTTCTTTAAGAAGAGGAGGACATCAAGTTTTCACGATTCCCTACAGCAAAGCCCTCCTCCTCAAACTGTTTTCATTGCAGGTTTTACAGAATCTATAAGCCTCCTTTGTCTATAAACGTCTGTGGATTTACTGAAGGCAAAGAGTGTTCACTGTTCAAAAGAATATATGATGTGTGTGTGTGTGAGTGTGTGTGAAAGAGGGAGAAAGAGGGAGAGAGAGGGGAATTAGAAAAGTTCAATGCATGCAGATTTTTTAAAAGACCAATTTAGTACTGTCTGTGAGGGTAATAACCAGGTGCAGTAAACGGAAGCAGATATTATGCCTGACTTTATCCAAGTTTGAAATGTAAACAATTGTATGAATAAAGTACTACACTGGAATAACCTAGCACCTTGTTTGTTATTGGATATACCTCAGCTTGTCTAAACATGACGAGAACAGCGGATTTTAAGACATCGAATGTTATGCAGTTATCCAATTGTGCAATATAGTGGTTCCCTAACTTAACTGCTCACAGTAATTACACAAGAGACACCTACAGTAACTTTAGGTAGCAAACAGTTTCATTTGATCCATCCATAGGGAACTAACTTCAACCACAAAACACTGAAGCACAGAGAAATAGGCAGCCAAAGCGGGAGAAACGACTCAAGCAGAATACACAGAAATGTGGAGGTTTAGTTTGTCCGAGAGTTAGGTTGTGCACCTTAAAACGTCAGAGCAAGCGAGAAAGCAAGCAGGAGAGCTTGCACTGCGCGTGATGGTAATCACAGCCACATCCTGGGGCGCTGGCACCCGCCTCACCTCCGCGATTCCGCGAACGCGCAATGCGCACCGGAGACTTTCCCTGCGCGAGGCAGCGGAACAGCTTCGCACCACAGCTTGGACAGTGCTGTATGCCGCAGCCCTGTACCCTCGCTGTGTCTGGTGGCTGGAAAGAGGCAGGTGGGGTTTTGCTTAAATGGGAGACCATTTGGGAACAGCAGCTTACTGCTGGAAGTGCTGTGGAGATCCTGTAGGGTGTGGTCTTCCCTCTGAAGCATAAATAAACGCACACCCCTGTGCAGTGATGGGAACGCTGTGATGTAGGAGCTTCTAGATGACCTGACTCACCGTGGCCGTTAACGACTCCATGACGCTCATCAGCTGCAGGCAGCTGCCGAGGGTCCTCGCAGGGTGAAATATCTGGATCCCTCTGTCTGCCCGTCAAATTGTCCCTTGGTTTGACTGGTTGAATAAATATTTCCCTTTTCTCCGTAGTTGATGTATTCTGAGTGTTATGGTGCAAAATTCCCCACTGCCTTGGGGCCATTGATAGGTATGAAATATGCATTATCAATGATTAATACGACTGAAATCAGTTATTATGACCAGGAATTGTTTAAACAACTGTAAATGGACTGCATTTATATAGCGCTTTTCTACTCATTTGAGTACTCAAAGCACTTTACAGTTATATGCCTCACATCTACCTACCAGTGGCAGAGGCTGCTATATAGGCTTACCAACTGGCCACTGGGAGCTGTTGGGGGTTCAGTGTCTTGCTCAAGGACACTTCGACACTTTGCCAGGATGACCCAGATTCGAACCAGCAACCTTCCAATCCCCAGTCGACTGCTCTATCTCCTGAGCCACTGTCGCCCCGGTTTTGGCGTTCCATGCAAAGGCATCCCAGCTGCATGTGCAGGTGCATTGGGTGTGCGCATGGTCTCCTGAAAGGTGCATTCTTCTGGTTAGCTGTGCCTGCGTCATTAGCAAACTTTCAACTCTGCCGTCAGCTCTGGGGACTCTACTCAGACTAATGTCTTGTGACCTTTTTTGTGTGAACGCCTTGCAATTATTCTTTCCTCCTTGATCAAATAAAATGTCTAATTCAATAAAAAAAAACTCCTAATTGAACCTGTAAATGATCTGATTTACAGTATCTGCACAAGAGGAATGACACCCCCCGGCTGATGTGTTCTCACGTGCTTTTAACTGCTTCCAGCAGCTTCCTCTCCTTCATGCTTCTTACGCCCCCTCACAGCGATGCACGCTAAAGCCTGAACGACTGTGTGAGATATCTGTGTCTGAAATGAAGCTCAGTTCCAAATCTTACTCTCCAACCCTTCCCAGGGACACCAGTGTTTCTCTCTCTCTTTTGCCTTTTTGTATTTTTTTCTGTGTTGCCTTCTTATGTCATTAAACTCTTTCTTCACACCTCTAGTTGTATAAATTATGCCTGTAAGACACACAGGTGAGACAATCTGAGCATGCTGAGTTTGGCACAGGTAGGAGCAGGTGGGGTTAGTAGGAACTAAAGGAGCTATTTTCCGAACATCGACTTGAACTCACTATAGTGTGCGGATATACCTGCTCACGTCATCTTGATGTTGAAATTACATTTCCTGAGAGAAGTCAATGGCCACTTTGCAGTTCTCAGCCCAGGAAAAGCAGCTGTTTGGACTAACGAAGGCACACAGAGACAATGCGACGTGACCTTCGGACACTGATTGACTGAATGATTAACATGTGGACAGACTCCAGCTGCACGCACCCACAGTGGATCAGCTTAATCCCGTTTTCACGCAGGTTTGGGGGTGATGATTAGGCATGGGTACCCCAAAACTGGATCAGAGCCCAGAAGAAGGCGGGGACCAACCCCTGGTGCCCCAGGAATCAATTCTAGAGCTGAGATGTTGCTGTAATCCCCACAGTGTCCACCAGGGGGATTACTGTGGCTATCAGATGGACAGGCCGGTGGGTACAAAGGAAATGCTTCAGATTCTGAAGGAGACCGTTATTGCAGTGTGTTTCGGCAGGAACTTCAGACGGATTTTCATGCCCATGCTTCAAAGCAGATGCACTTAGAAATGTAAAGAAGTCTTTTTCCCCTCATTGAAAGTTTTTCTTTTCAGTTTGACATTTTATAAAAAAATGCCTCTGTTACAAAACAGATTAATTACAACTATATACTTTGCTCAGAATTGTATAGAATAAAAGTGTGTGTACAAGGGCAACCTTTTGCCTGCTGATTTCCCATAATTCTTTGCAAACTACAGGTGATGGAGCTTAATAGGAAGTTCAGGTAGAGTTTACCTTACCTGTGCATGCTCCACTCTCTCCCCCCTCTCCTCCCTGCTTCCTGGCAGTGGTCCCAGCTGAAGCCTCAAACAGGACAGACGGTGACATTTCTAAATGGCTACTGCCCTGTCTTCCACTACAGAGAAAAGAATGGAAAATACTCACAAAGGAAAAGCGCAGGTACAATAATGATCCGACGGCATAAAACACGAATACAAATACCAGCATCTGCCAAACCACACATCTCAACAGGCTGAAGGAGGAGGATTAGAGTGCAGACTACACAATGGTGCAGTGAAGGAAACGTGTGTTACTGTGATTTAAGGACACTCCTGTAAAGCCACAATAAGACCTTCTGCAAACACTAAGACAATGGGCAGTGAAGAGGAATTCTGCGTTTGCCAGGTGCAGCAGCAGGAAATGCTGTCGGCCAGAGAGACACGTGTTAATGTGGCCATTTTTGCCATTCAGATTTACATTTACATTTTGTCATTTAGCAGACGCTCTTATCCAGAGTGACTTCCAAAGAGCTAGCCCAAAGTGCTTTAACAATACTGCATGAATTATTTTACAAACGAGGACAAAACTAGGGATATTCCAATGTGTCAGTGCCAAAAATAGCGCTGACTTCATGAGCCTACTTGGTTCAACATGTAAGTGCAATGCAACAACGTTATAATTATTATTTATGTTTTCATAAATAACTTTTGGGGGTGGGGGGGTGGGGGGGTGGGCAGTCAAGCGTCCTGTAGAAGTGGAGCACAGTGGCCTGGCTGGGATGTAGGGTCTAATGATGGATTGAAGATAGGGGGGAGCCAAACTTCACACTGCCCTGTAGACTAACACCAACATTTTAAAACAGATACCCACCATCACCAGCCATCTCAGTGAAGGGAGATAAGGATGGGTGAAGCGTGGAAGAATTTGGCCCAACTGAGCAGCATCATTCTGGCTAAGCTGCAGGCTGGAGCGTAACAGAATTGTGATTGGCCCTGGTGCAAAATATTTTTCCTCTCACCCCCCCCCCCCCCCACCCCAAACACAAGTGCACACTTGCACACACACACACACAGACACACACACACACACAGACACACACACATACACGCAACCACTCCAGACAACTAAATTAAATAATTGGTGGGTAGAAATAATATTTATTTTCCACCCTTTCGCACGTACAGTCACACCGGTGTGATTTGCCATTTAGTGCATATGCTAAAACCAGTGCGATTAGAACACTAGATTGGAAAAATTCTAGCTAATTTTAGCTTTGAGGAAACAGCGATTTAATGTTAAAAATATAGCAAATGCTAACTGAAAACTATGAGAAGCTTAATAATGCTAATGAAAACATAACGAACTATGTAACATAACACGCACGCTACATAGAATAAAAATAAGTTATGTGCGAAAGGGTTAATAAAACATGCAGTTTTGAAACATTTCAATAAGGACAAATAAAAATACACAAAAATACCGCAAAGTGTTATACACAAGGTGGGAAGGTGGTATATATAGCTATCACAATTACAAGTAATTTTAGTGATATCGTTGAATGGTTACTTTGGAGACTGCATGAAATGATCAATGCGCCTACAACAGTAAAGCAGTAGTAATATAGTAAAAACCTCCTTCCTACACGGGCCCCTGGCAGCTTCTGGCCCCGGTGCGCCGCGGCGGTTGCACCGTCGATGTTTACACCAGTGGCTGCAGGGGTTTGATCGCACATGCAGGCAGGGCAGGGGGTTACTTCAGAATAGAGAGGACCACTGGCTGAACCAGGAGCTGGACCGCTGGCTGAACCAGGAGCTGGACCACTGGCTGAACCAGGAGCTGGACCACTGGCTGAACCAGGAGCTGGACCGCTGGCTGAACCAGGAGCTGGACCGCTGGCTGAACCAGGAGCTGGACCGCTGGCTGAACCAGGAGCTGGACCACTGGCTGAACCAGGAGCTGGACCACTGGCTGAACCAGGAGCTGGACCACTGGCTGAACCAGGAGCTGGACCACTAGCTGAACCAGGAGCTGGACCACTGGCTGAACCAGGAGCTGGACCACTAGCTGAACCAGGAGCTAGACCACTGGCTGAACCAGGAGCTGGACCACTGGCTGAACCAGGAGCTGGACCACTGGCTGAACCAGGAGCTGGACCACTGGCTGAATCAGGAGCTGGGCAGATTGGGTGGAGGAAGGAATGGAGTACAGGGAGAATCTGCGGGCTCTACTTCATGTATATGTACGTACATTACTGTGCAAGGGAACTAACGCTTTCTTTCACTCCTCAGACTGGGTGTAACCCACTCCTGAACCTTTCAGGAATGTTCTACGGCAGTGCCTGTCGGCTGTCAAAAGTTTTCAGAAAACAAGGGGTTTTAGATTTTCACCTTACCCCTTTTTCATATTGAACCAAACCTAGAAATGTTTCTCTTTTTATTCCAATAAACCTGTAAAAGTGAAAGATGACAGCAGTCATAATTCCAAAAGAATTAAAGATTTAAAAAGACTAAAAAAAAAGGCTGTGTTTGTCCTGAAAAAGTGGTTTTGTGACAGCTGTTAAACTAAAGAGATTAAGGAGGTCAGCCACCCCAGAATTAACGTTTACACTGAGTAATTACTTTTAAAAATCTACATCTTGATATCAAATTAGTAATTATCTTCGCTTTAATTGTAATTACATACTGCTTAATATGAAGGTGGCTTTGTCCAGGAAAAACATGGCTGAAGAATAGAATGAAGTTATCTGTGTGTGGGCTGTTATGATTCTCTCACTCTGAGCTGTAGGTTTCAGAGTGAAAGTCAACTTGGAGTCATTTCCACCTCTTCCTCCTGTCCAGAAAACTTTATTGTGTAGTAGTCCTGAACATCAGACTTCCAGATCCCCCCCACACTCACTCACTCACTCATTCACTCACTCTCACTCTTACACACACACACACACACACTCATTCACACACACACACACACACACACACACACACACACGCACACACCTTGCACAGTTCCTTCTTTAGCTGTGTTATGAGGCAGCTGTGTGTCAGGGGCAGACAGACAGAGCCGTAGAGTAGAATGTGAAGGGGTGAGTGTCCCTTTCTGTCATACAGAAACATGATACTGTGATGTCACAGCAGTCAGCCCCCGATGACCACACCAGAGACTGTGTGTGTGTGTGTGTGTGTGCGCGCGCGCAGGAGTGGGTGCGTGCCTGTGAAAGTGTGTGTGTTTCTGTGCGATTGTATGTGCGCGTGTGCATGTGTAGGTGGGGATAAGCATTATAAGGTATAATGCCTTGAGATATCTGTATTTGTGTGTGTGTGAGGGTGAGTGTGCTGTGTGTAGGTGGGGGTATAATGTCCTGAGATGGCTTTACGTGTGTGTATTGTGTGTGTAAGTATAACGCCTTCAGATGGCTGCCCTTGTGCTATTCAGATGTGGTGTTAAAGAGCCAGTTAGCAGCAGCACGACCCAGCTGAGTTTCCTCAGAAATGATAAACCTGGACAAGTTGGTCTTGTGAGTTTCGATCAGTTGTGTTGCGGTTTATTAGGACATACGCTGGCTCTCCAGTTAAAGCGCTGTTAATCCACATTAATCATCCACCACATGATCTCTCGCGCTGTCAGAGAAGATTATGGGTCTGACTAGGCCGGCGCCAGGATAAGCAATGAATCACATCTATCACGGCTGAGAGCTCTGTCTGTCACTCCCCAAAGTGAGCCTGTCAGTGACTCTGACACCGCAGCAACTAGAGGGACTGAAGTTACCAGAAAATACAGGGGGGGGCGCTTTGAGGGACCACTGTTACGTACTCCCTTCAGGTAAAGATAAATCTTCACATTAAGTCTATACAGAGCCGACCTGTGGTGTAATGTCACCCCTGACAGAAAGACAGAAAGCTCGCTCATGGCACGAAGACCTTAATGTTGTAACACTGCTCAGGAACTTCAATGATTTTATGTAGTACGGTACAATGGCTGCAAACAAAACCAGACATTCTGCCTGCAACCCAGAACGTGTCTGCATTGTTGTTTGTTCTAATTAGCACAGGGAATGGGGGTGTGGGCGGAGGCAGTGCTATGCACGGCTGTCGTGGGGGGGCAGTTACTTTAGGGCAACAGAGCAAACTGTCCTTTTGCAGCGAGCGCTCCGTTACCCTGGCCCAGTTACTCAGATGTGATTGGCTGTCTGTTGTGGCAGCGGGAGATGGAATCCGCCATGCCTTAGCGGTCAGTGATAGCGCAAACCATCCGAAGAACGACATGCCGTTTCAGGAGCTGCCGACGTTTGATGTGTTAATAATACGTGCGTTAAGGAGTTTAATGAACGTGACGTATTAACGGCCCGACGCAGAGTCATTAGCCATTAATCAGTCGGATTGTTTCATTCAAGGAGGCGTCAAGAGCCCTGGCATAATCCTCGCTACACAAGGGGGTCCTAATTAGCATGAAATATGAATTTTAAACATGTGAAAAGGAGCAATTATTAGGAAATCCTCTTGGATTTGGCTTGCAGAGTGTGGTAGTGGTGGGTAAAGTTGCATTGAAATGACTCATTTTTCATGCTTCCTAATCATGACACATTCATAATTATAGTGACAGCAGTAATCTTAATTATAACAACATGGCCCAGTAATAATATTAATGATCACTGTAGATATCGCTGACAGCAAATGAAACACGTTTAACGTGCTGAGTGAAAACGTTTAGAGATCCATGAACCAAGGCCCAAACCAAACCTGCTGATTGGGGTATTATAGGTAAGATCACATTAGCATGTACACTGAGCTTGCTAAGGGTGATAGCATTAGCATATACACTGAGTTCGTTCAGGGTGATACAGGCTACATCACACTAGCATATACAAAGTATTCCGAAACATAAAGGTTGTTTTTCTCCTCTGACCCCAATCTTAATCTTGACCCAGAAACCTGGGGCTCACAGGGGTTGGGTATCCATAAAGCCCATACAATGCTGTTATCTTCTCACATCACCGAGGAACGCTAGCACAAGATAAGGTTCCACTTATTAGATTACTCCATATCTGTGGAGCTGGGCCCTTCTTCCTCCTGTCCTATTTTATTGTAAATGTGACAGCAGATCAATGCGACCCCCCAGTGTAGATTTAGGACATTTTCCCACCAAGTTGCCTTGCAGGTGCACTATCAGACAAACTTTTTTCTTTCAATTGTGAATCGCTTACTGTCAGGGCAGGAAAATGCATGTGAAAATCAAATCAACCAATCAGTAAATTGGTAAGTGGCCTTTGGAATCAATTTGTCACAGAACACTTTTCAGAGCTCTATTTCGAGAGGGAAAAATAAAAAAAAAATAGAAAAATCCAAGGTAGACTGAAAAATGAAAAAGCATTTCTCGTCCCCTTGCAAAGGCAATCAGGATAACATGCACCAGCTTTTCTTACTTGCAGGAGTGTAAGTGCATTTGCATATGCACGCGTTCGTAAGTTCTGTACATGAGTGATTAATAAACCAGTAAATGGCAGGCGGCCACCGCAGAGTGAGATGCAGTAAGCGGTGTGTGTGTCCTCAGGGCGGGGAACGGATGGTGTGGGGAGCCGAATGAATATTCAGCTTTGGGAAGCTGGTCTGTTTGATGCTGCTGCTGGCCAGTATTCACAGTAATCTCCTGCTGCTTACCTGATACAGAGTGCGGAGAAGCTGGCCAACCGGTTTCACACAAATGGGCAGAAGAAATAAAACGTAAAAGAATTTGTTTTAAAAATACAACAAAATGAACCGGAAACCAGCCACAAGCCACAGCAAAACCCACTCAAACTGTGCCGTGCTCTCCAGCCACATACCTGTATTGAATATGCCTGATTAGGTAGGTGAGGCTCATTGACCATTTGCTGATTCTTTGACACAGACAATGACTACTACAATTAAACAGACAATTAACAATGAAACAATTGACCTGTCTGGATGCAGCTGAAATCAGCTCAGTCATTGAAAGAGCAGCAGTTGGAAGGGCAAACACTTCATTAAAATAATGAGTTTTGGGGGTCAGGTGAAGGTGCCTCGTTCACACAGAGGTTTGCTGCAGAGCTCCCAGCGAGGACAGAGACGCCCTGAGCACTGAGCTTTGGCTGTTTTTAATTCCGTGATGTCATCAGTGAGAAGCAGTTGAAGCTGAGCAGAGAGGTCTTATGTCTGCTCTGCCTGCTGTATCTGCTGTCTTTGCTCTCTCTGCCCTCTCTGCTCTGTCTCTCTGCTCTCTCTCTCTGTCTCTCTCTCTCCCTCTCTCTCTCCCTCTCTTTCTATCTGCTGTCTCCCTCTCTCTGCTCTCTCTCTCTCTCTCTCTGCTGTCTCCCTCTCTCTGCTCTCTCTGCTCTCTCTCTCTGCTCTCTCTCTCTCTCTGCTCTCTCTGCTCTGTCTCTCTCTCTGTGTCTCTCTCTCTCCTCTCTCTGCTCTGTCTGTCTGCTCTCTCTCTCTCTGTCTCTCTCTCTCTCTCTCTCCTTCTCTCTGCTCTCTCTCTCCCTCTCTCTCTCTGCTCTGTCTCTCTCTCTCCTCTCTCTGCTCTGTCTGTCTGCTCTCTCTCTGTCTCTCTCTCTCTCTCCTTCTCTCTGCTCTCTCTTTCTCCCCCTCTCTCTCTCTCTGTCTCTCTCTCTCTCCCTCTCTGTCTCTCTCTGTCTCTCTCTCTCTCCTTCTCTCTGCTCTCTCTCTCTCTCTCTCTCTGTCTCTCTCTCTCCTTCTCTCTGCTCTCTCTCTCTCTCTCCCTCTCTGTCTCTCTCCTCTCTCTGCTCTAGCTGCTCTCTCTCTCTGCTCTCTCTGTGGCAGATGCATGACCTTTCACAGGCGTGCAGATTGGAGGCAGCAGGTGAAGCTCCACCTCATGCCACCGCAGTGTGATGAAGCTTGTCTCCATTTGACTCTGAATGTGTCTGCTTTCATCCTGCCCACCTGTCTGGGGCCTGAGGTCACAGCCACGTCCAGCTCTGCCTGAAAGAGCCCACTCTCCAGTTTTTTTTTCATTCACATCTCAGTGCAAACATACCACATATAGCACTCACCCCTGCAGAAAAACAAACAGAACTGCTGCTTGGATTCAATAGTTTACGCTCAGAGTCACATTCCCCTTCAGTTCAGACTCCCGTTCAGACTCAGACTCAGACTCAGACTCAGACTCCCGTTCAGACTGAGACTCAGACTCCCGTTCAGACTCAGACTCAGACTCAGACTCCCGTTCAGACTCAGACTCAGACTCCCGTTCAGGTTCAGGTTCAGACATGTGAGCTGCAGCTGAAATGATGGATGGCTTTGCTCACTGTGGGTGGGTGCGCAGGCTGGGCGAGATGGGCGGGGGAGTATAAAATAACAATTTCACAAACTATAATAAATATAACAATATAACAATATAGCAGTGTCACATTCCCTGGCAGCTGGGAATATGAGCAGGGCGTGTAAGATCATCTCTCTGGCCTTGCTTCACCATAATGACAGCCATCAGCTGCAAAACACTTCAACGTTCAAACAACAGCTATGACCTATTTCTAAGTCCTGTGAAATTATGGACAGGTCAGGTGAACTACGCAAGACTTCAGAACAGACACTCAGAAATAATAGGCGCATAAGTATGTTTAACAATAATTCTTAATTCTTGTGTTACAGCCGAGCCGAGCTGTAATGGAAACACATGAGGTTGGTGCACCCATTCATATAGGTCTGAAAAGCATGCTGTCGCCACGGCGATGTCTGCGGTTGCCAGGACGTGTGGAGGTGCTTGTAGGCCCTGATTAAATGGGGATTCAGAGAGAGACAATGAGGCGGTCTGAGATGTAAAGCAAACACATTTGGCATTTCTGTTTCTCAGAGGTGGAATTACTGCAGAATTCCTGCATTCAGAGATAAAAGCCCAGAGAGATTCTGTCACAAGACCTTTGCGGTTCTAAACATGTTCAGAAATCTTTTTTTGGCAACAACATAAAATACTGCATCTCTGCTGAAAATTCAGAACTAAAACAAGACGAAGAAGCTACAACAAGAGGAGCAGGACAAATTAAACTATTTCAAAATATTTAATTAAAAATATCAAAATATTTCAAACACAATAAATACAAGGATTATTGAGAAAAGAGTTAACAATGGAGGTTTGCACAGTAGGGAAAGTGACATTTCTCATGTGAGCTAGACTGCTGAAACGTCTCTGCATGTTAGCAGTGCATGTTAGCAGTGCTGTAGCCTGCTCTGCTGACACACTGCGAACCCTCTTGCTGAGAAGTGTGCTGCTGTGTGGGAAACTAATTTAAATTTTGTGCTAAAAATATTTTTCCTTAAATATATTGTGCTAAAAACAGTTTTCCTTATAAGTGCAATGGGATCTTTAATGACCACAGAGAACTAGGACGTCAGTGTAACATCTGAAAAGCGTCTGAAAGATGGCATCTCCTACAGCATAGTGTCCCCATCACTGCACTGGAACATTGGTCTCCTATTTTGTTCAGAGGAAACGCTGCCCCCAGCTGGCTGACCCACAGAAGATGCCAGCAGCAGCCTGGTCTCCCCAGGAGGTCTTCCAGTCAAACAGGTCCCCAGGGCAGGAGAATGTTACAGGCTGGCGTGTGTAAGGTTTGTATTTATTAAAATCTGTTAGAAATATTTTGGATTTTCTATTTTGTCCCGAGGTTGTGCAGAATGGGAGAACGCCCTGCTGAAACCACAGAACCCTGTGCCGGCTTGTGCCTCCACCAGACGGCTCCATTAAGGTGGGTCTGGTCTCCGTGGCGACATTCCAGCGCCTCCATTTGGAGTCCCCTGCAGACGCGGGGTCACGCACCCCCCCCCGGCGAGACGGGGCGCGCCGAGGCAGGGACCCCCCAGAATCCTGCTTTCACACACTTGTCATTAACCCCTCAGGGTCTGATTACACTGCAGATGAATCAGGACATGAATCTCTTTCACACAGACTTGCCCCTGGTATTAATCAAGACCATTTCAGCAACGCTGACATATGAATAGAAAATAAAAGGTTGCATGTCTAAATGAAAGAATTATGACCGTACATCTCACTTATAAACCATTTGTGTCTGTGCATGTGCTTTTGAATTTCATTCCCTCAGGAAAATGTTAGGAAACTATTAGGAAATTAATGTGCATCAGTAATAATTAAAGTTCATCTCAGCTGCTGTTTAATTACAATATTAGTTTCACCAGTGAAGTCCTCCCCCCCCCCCACCAGAAGTCGACAGAAGTTTCAGTTCAGTATTCAGTCAGGTTTTCAAAGGAATGAGTGCATTTCTGTTAAAGGGACAAGTGTGTTTCCGTTAATGGGCATGTTTCTGTTAAAGGGACGAGTGTGTTTCTGTTAAAGGGACGAGTGTGTTTCTGTTAAAGGGACGAGTGTGTTTCTGTTAAAGGGCATGTTTCTGTTAAAGGGATGAGTGTGTTTCTGTTAAATGGACGAGTGTGTTTTTGTTAAAGGGACGAGTGCGTGAGTGCGTTTCTGTTAAAGGGACGAGTGCGTTTCTGTTAAAGGGACGAGTGCATTTCTGTTAAAGGGACAAGCGTGTTTCTGTTAAAGGGACAAGCGTGTTTCTGTTAAAGGGACGAGTGTGTTTCTGTTAAAGGGACGAGTGTGTTTCTGTTAGAGGGACGAGTGCATTTCTGTTAAAGGGACGAGTGCGTTTCTGTTAAAGGGACGAGTGTGTTTCTGTTAAAGGGACGAGTGCGTTTCTGTTAAAGGGACGTGTTTCTGTCAGCGTTTGGGCTCAGAGATACGTGCGTCCCCCCCACACTCCCCGCCCGCCATGCCGAACCGTCAGGGTGACAGTTGGGCTCCATCCAGGAACGCTGCTGCTGGCAGAGGCGAAGCAGGGTGCTTATGGGAATAAAACATTGCTGTTGCCATGGCTACGCTGGCACAGACTCAGCAGTTTTATTCCATCTTTTTTTTGGGGGGGGGGGTAAAATTCAGTGTGCTTTGATGACAATACACTGTACTGTGCATCACAGGGAATAAATACTGCTTCTCTAACTGAATTCCCCGATTCATTCTCTCTTTCTCATTCTCTCCCTCTGTCTCTCTCAGTCTCTCCCTCTCTCTCTCTCTCTCTCTCTCTCCTCTTTCTCTCCTCTCTCTCCCTCTCTCACTTTCTCTTTCTCTCCTCTCTCTTTCTGTCTTTCTCTCTGTCTCTCCTCTCTCTCTCTCTGTCTCTCTCTCTCCCCTCCCTCTCTCTCTCTCTCTCTCTCTCTCTCTCTCTCCCTGTCCCTCTCTCTCTCTCTCTCTCCCCCTCTCTCTCTCCCTCTGTCTCTCTCTCTCTCTCTTTCTGCACTTACAGGTGTATCTGTAATCGAGCTGTGCAGATTGCACAGTCTTTGTTAAGGACTGTACGTGTCTCTGCATGCCGTCTGATATTCTCCCAGTCTTCACTGTCTGCTTTTGGCACGGGACTCTGCTGTGTGTCTGAGGGGCTGGTCGTGGGGTCAGAAACACACCTGTGAGAAACAGACACACCTGCACCACAAAGGCAGTCTTTGGCCATATGTCATACATTCATGGAAAATTATTGAGTGTCTTTGTAGAATCTGGAGGAATGGATGGTCTCTGTGACGCTTTTGGTCATTTCTTCTGTCCTATCATGGTTTTGGGGGGGGGGGATGTTTCAGCCTTTGAGTCCAGCCCAGCTCCGGCTCTCTCGGCCGTGGGCCCGTCCCTGGCTCCGCTCGGTCCAAAGCTCAGACGCTGGCCTCTCCCGCTGGAGCTCCTGACCCAGTCTCTCTGGTCCCAGAAGACTCTGGGAAACCGTCCCCCCGACCCAGAAGGAAAAACAATCAGACATTCCCACAGAAAACTTTGTTATCCAATGAAAACGATTTGAAACCAGAGGCAGAGAATCTGTTATAAACAGCTCTACCCCTCCTGTGTGATACCTCATGCTCTACGTCATTAGTGGCTATCACAGCTTTGCATTGTGAATCTAATTCCTTTCATCGCTTTTGACTTTCAACATTTGGGCTAATTAATGAATAAGATGCCAAAATGTGTTTTTTAATTGCATATATTTCCATAAACACCTGCCCCTCTTTTAAACACATTCTACTTGTGTCCCGAGATGAGCTGTAGTGCAAATAGACACCGCTGTCTTTTACACTGGGTGTGTCCACAGCTTGACATCATCAGCAGAAATGTGATCTCTGTGTGACAGCCTCAGTGGGAGGGGCCTCATTGTGACATCATAAACGATGCAGTTACTTGGAAGGTGGCCATTTGAAATCCATATCTTGACATTAAAGTCAATAACTTGCAGTTCCTGTAAACAGAGATTGTGGGAGCTCGGTTTTCACTGAAGCGTGTCTTTAAATGACCCGTTAGGTGTTACTGAGTGTCTCTATACAGCTCTGGGTTTGAGGTAATGAAGGAGAATCTGCAGAACCCTCACCCCTCTTAACTGTCTCTGTGTTTGCTGATCCTGCTTCCTATAGCTCACTGCCGCCGCTGTGATGATGCAGAGGTACAGATCAATGGTGCAGCATATTAACTGTAACTAATATTGATCTTGTCCTGTTACCCACGTGGACTTCAACAACCCATTTCACTCTTAATCTGGTGGGACAACAGCCTCCTTGGCCCTCATGAAGGACTGCTTTAGAGACCCTGAATCACGCACCCAGGAGAACCTCACCGGATCTTCTCACAGTCATTCTGTGAGTAAAGACTGGCTGCTGAGAGCTACAGAGGAGAGAGGCTGAGTTCACTGCATCAAGCCCAGCCCCCTTCAGGAAAGACAGACTGTGGAGAGAGCGTACCTGCACGCGGGTCCCCGCGCTTGCACATGTCTGTCTTCCCCTATGCGTGTTTGTGCAAGTGCACGCGTGTTTTTTGCATGTGCGTGTGCGTTTGTGTTTGTGCATTTGTGCGAGCTTTTTGCATGTGCGTGTTTGTGCATTGATGTAACCTTTTGCACCTATGTGCACATTTGCGTGAGCGTTTTTGCGTGTGCGTGTATTTGTGTTTGCGTGTTTTGCATGTGCGTGTGCGTTTGTGTTTCTGCATTTGTGTGAGCGTTTTTGCGTGTGCGTGTTTGTGCTCTGTGAGTGCTCGTACGCCACACTCGTCCCCGCAGCTGCAATCAGACAATGTAGTAAAGAATGTACAGGGTCTTAACCACAGAAACAGGAAATATTGGCAGCTAATAAAACACCATGATGATGTTGGTAAAGCTCTCTGTTTTATTAAATCTAACAAAACATCCATCATAATTCATAACATATGCAGGCTGCTGAGAGGTTTGTCCATTGCAGTAGCAGAGTAAACATATTTGGGGGGGGGGTCTTACTTGCTCCCTCCCCCCTGCAACCCGTCACACACCTGCGAGCTGTTCGGACGACATCAGTGGAGTCCTCCAGTTACGGCCCGGCTGGCCTGTGTATTAGAGAGCTGGGTTTACCCTCACCCTCCCACAGGCAGGTTGCTGTAGTGAGATGAGTTTCTTTGAGATCCCCTTAAATATTTGGGTGGAAAAGTGGGGGAAAACATTCACAAATTTTAGTGTTTTGTGATCTGACCTAGCCTGGCTAGATCTTTTCAAAACAAAGTCTTGCCTGTCGGACAGGCTGCAGAAGACTTTGATCGCTTCGATGGCTTCTTAACTCCAGGTCTCGTCTCTGATGTCCTAAATAAAGTTTCACTAAATGATCCTGGCGTGTGGTGTAGCAGTATTTCCACATGGCCAAACCTCGTTTGAGAGAGAAGGGAGTGAAACATTGTGACACCCTGTTTGTCCTGTGGGGCTGGGTATGTGTCTGTCCACCCGAAGGCCAGAGCTGAAGCACTGGTTCTTCTGTATTGAGTTTATTTCTTCCTACTAAGCAAGTTATGCATTAAATTTTTGTTACATTTTTCCAGTCCAGACAAAGAGTCCAATTTATTCCATTAGATGAAGATTACTGTTTGTGTGGGCAGACAGAGAGTATAATTGAAAAGAATTTTTTTAAGAGACTTAATTCTCTGTTATTGTTACTACTATTTTTCAATTTTATTTGACTTTTTTTTATTTTGTCAAAAATACCATTCAGCACACCCCACTCTTGCTGCTGTAATCACCATCGCTGGCATTTTTGCAAGGGGTAACATTAATATAAAAATGAATTAAGAGAACCTATTATGTAACCTTACCTCTGTGATCCATATGATTTGGATATAAAAGATGCCACATTGGTTGTTTGTTTTGGTTAGTCTTGAAAGATAAATAAAATTGTTATTAAAGCCAGTGAAAATGATGTAGCCTGTATATGCAATCTATGCACAATTAAAGTAGAACAATAGCACTGATTTACACAGTGGGTTCATCCGCAGGCGATACCTAGGAGCCACCCTGCTTATATTGCGATTACAAAGCAAAAACCCGAAAGGCGAACTGTGCTGTTTATGGAGACGGTCACTCTCAGGATTTGACCACATGCCTTCGTTTGCCAACAGAACACAGAGCATAACGCAATAAGAAGCAACCCGACCTCTGACTTTGCGACAGACGCAAACAGCGCTCTCTTCATTACCAGAAAGCAAAGACAGAACTTCACTAACTTTCACTGTGTGGAAACACACTGCTATGAAGCAACAGACTAACTTTTAAGCTGAAAGTTCTTAAATTATTAATAGCACCATATTAAATAAATCCATGCACATATATTTACTTTCAGTTTTTGTTTCCACGGAAACAGTGACATTTTAATGTAAAAGTGGACAGAATTTGTTTCAACAACATTCATCATTGATATGATACATTTATTTTCAAAGGTTAAAAATATGGATGTACAAGGCCCACACATTCTGGCATTCTGTTACCACAGGAAACACAGGTAAAATTTTCATTTGTAATGTGTTAATTTGAATCAAGTTCTTCCTGTCAACATTGTGTGGACATTTTATTTGAATCAATGTATGTGATAATAACATTAATAATTAACTTTTTGTATTTATGGCACATTTCAGTTACTATAGTAACTTGATAATCCACACAAGCAGACAACTGGCATGTTCCTAAAAGCACATGGAATCGAAGTGTAACGTCACAAAGTAAAAAAAAAAAAAAAAACATGAACACTGAGAATCAAAAAAAGAGACACTGTCTGACCTGTGATTCATTTATATTTTACCTTGAAAACATCCAAAAATGTCCATCCATGCAGGAGTTCCTTCTTCAATAATCCCATATGACCATGATCATGAGGACAGTTCAATCTAACTGCAGAACCATGGTACTGCTGTTATGTTATCGTGTGCTGTGAAGGAAATGCAAACAGCAGCAGGAATGAGGGATTCTGGGAAACTCCAGCAGACGGCAGGAACTGATGATCTTAATTACTTTATTGGAACAGGTTCATTATAACTGTGGGACTAGTTTCTCGAAAAAACTTCTTCAGGATTAGAACCCTGTGAAAGGACAGAATCCATATATCATATGTATTACTCTTATACTTCATTTTCCAGAGAATGACTGTTTTGCAAGATCGACAGGCATTTGCAATGTACAAGGTCAAAGGTCAGGAACTGAAAACAAAGCAATCATCTTTCACTGCAATGCATTCACAAAACTGGGTAGATTTCTGATTTAAGAGTTAGTGACATATTGAATATAAATATCGCTGCTGCTGCTGTGGTTTTATGGCAAAGCCCTGCACTGTATGCACACAGTTACTCTTGTGTCACTCTTTTGATGCCACCTCTGCCTCGGTCGCTTGTGCAACTCAAAGCCGAGGAACAAAAGCCCCCCCCCCCCTCCCCACGCGAGCGCCTGCCGGAGCGACACCCCCGCCCGGGCCGCACCCGCCGGGCGTTTCAGAGATAGCATCGGGTGCTGCCTCCTGCTGCCTCACCTTACCCTCCCCGGCTTCTGCACAAACTGCGCGCTCGAACGCAGCGTCTGCGGCAGCCAATGACGCGCCGCGGAGGGCGTTTGTCTGGAACGCAGGTGGCCATGCGGAGACAGCGTGCGGCGGCTCACCCACGCGCCGACACGCGCCAGCTCTGACCCACATACACACCGGATTCTACACACTGCGTCTGAGCACACCGCCACACCCACGCGGCCTACGTGACACACACACAATCTCTCTGTGCAAGCATGTTTGTAGCAGCATCTGCGGTGTCAGTGTGTCGTGTGCACTGAGACACCGCAGAACGAGAAAGATCGAAAGAGAATGAGAGAGGAAGAGAAAGAGAAACAGAGAGGCAGAGAGAAAGAGTAGGAGGGTAGGAGAGAGGCCCAAACATAAGGAGGGATTTTTCCCCAAAACTCAAAAGTGACAGCATGAATGCCAAGTGGCAAAAGATGGCATCATTGGCCAAGCCATGCAGAATCTGGTGTGGCATTACTGTGCTCTTACTCATCCAATAACAATCATTGAAAAGTCAGCCAGCCATCAAAAACTGTTCATGTGTCCAAAGTCATGTATTTGTCATGTAAGTTGCACCTTCTTCAGTGACAGTGAGCATTAGGATCCTCTAATCGCTGCATACTCTCTTGTAGTGTACTGTGTGACTTGCAGAATTAGCGGAAAGCGGAATGGCATCGTGTGCTCCTTGCTTCTGTATGAGTGCGAAAGAAAATGTTTATTCTTCCCTCATCGATCAGTAAAGTTGCATTATTGTTTTTTGTGCACTTTTGCCATTTTAAAATTTGGGAGGGGGGTTGGTTGGTACAGAGATGGGGGGGTTATTACTTCATGCAGTTGGGCATGGGGTGGGGGGGTAACTTGCTGCAGAGGTGGGGGGGGGCATTACTCTGGGAGAGTGTTGTCTGAGGAGGTGGGCCTTCAGGAGTGCGCCCCGGCTCCCTTTGTGTGCATGGACTGTTCCTGGATTAAGTTCTTAGAGAGGGAGACTGTGCAGGGGGAGGGGTTTTGTGCAGCTCCACAGAGGCAGAAACACAGAGAGACACAGAGACACAGAGAAACACAGAGAGACACAGAGACACACAGAGAGACACAGAGAAACACAGAGACACAGAGAGACACAGAGAAACACAGAGACACAGAGAGACACAGAGAGACACAGAGAGACACAGAGACACAGAGAAACACAGAGAGACACAGAGACACACAGAGACACACAGAGAGACACAGAGAAACACAGAGAGACACAGAGACACACAGAGAGACACAGAGACACAGAGAAACACAGAGAGACACAGAGACACACAGAGAGACACGTACAGATCGAGGGGCAGATCACAGGCAACTTTCAGGCCTTCATGAAATGGCCTTGCGATGATTTTTAACCAGTTTCTGAGTTTGCGTGGGCATCTGAAGGCAGCCACTCCTGTGCTACAGAGGATTTTAGTAACATAATGCAGTTCACATAATCATCACATTCTCCCCATTCACCACAACGCGTCCAGTCATTACTGAGAGGGACTTTTGATTGCAGGCAGATGGCCGGGCAGATGGACGTACACACTGACAGGTTGATCACACAGAGGCAAAAAAACGTGGACTTCTTATTCTCCACTGAAGTGAACTCTCACTGTTAGCTTTATCTCAACAAAATGAAATTAAAGATTATTAAATGCCACAGTTCGTTTTTATTATCGCATATGCTCTTCGCTAGTGCCTTTGTGCCCTCAGCGGAATAAAACACTCTGGATGTTCTCAAGATGTTAAACTACCGCGCGCTATGTCTACATAGGATAACCTACATATATCACATCATTTGCATTTTGCACGTCTGAAAGTTCACTTGCATAAGCGTAATTGCACGTGACACCAATTACTCTGTTACTTTGTATTAAAGCATAATGGCGGATTCCACCAGAGAATCAGAGCCTAATTGCATCTTAATTTGCATATGTTTGCATATTAATTACATCTAGGATGAATAATACATTTCAGCAGATTTTTAATGTATGCGTAAATTAAAAAACAACAACAATAACAACTACAAAAAGCTGAAAAATAATTTGCGGGAAAATCAGAAACTATTACTTGGAGCATTTGTAACGAACTAGTGCGAAAGTGCACGTGATCCAACCCTTTATAACCCGTGCAGGGAACGCCATCAATCAGCGCAATCGGTAGATAAAACTCCCTTTTTCAGGGGTTTGGTCGCCTGTTACGGTTGTCACCTCAGCACGAACGTGGGTTTGAGAGCTTGTTTATGCGCATAATAGAGGGTACGTCATATATTCAGTGACCTAAAAAACTCAATGTAGTGCACGTGCCAGGTGGCAGAACCGTGGAAAAGGCGTGAGACGAATTTAAACGGCGAGTGATCACACGACCTAAATTACAACACGGAAGCAGCGGCATCTACTCGTCACTATTTCCGTTGCTTCTTTTCTGCAAAAATATAATGAAAGGAGGTAACAGCTGTTCACAGTTGCCCTTGTCCGGTTTTGAACGTTGTGCTCAATAGAAAGGCTTGATGCAAAACCAAGGAATTTTGTGGACAACAGCGCCCCCTGCGGCACAATGTGAACATGTCTGATATCCTGATGATTCGCGATGCACTTCACAATGGTTGGCGTTATGGAGAATTTTTTTTTTTTTTTTAGAAAACCTGAAATTCGAAAGAACTGGGCACATAAGTAAAATAATTTAATTCTGTCATCTGAAACACAAAGTATTTAAGTAATTTTATCCCGGTTTGTATTTTTGCGTGCTTTGAGTACTTAATGAATGACGAATTTGGTAACTTGAAAGTAATTTTGCCATGTAAACTACATCTACTCTAGTAATATTGAAAATATGAGAAATTCAGCTTTAAATATGAGTCATCACTGAGAATAAATATCAACCCTCAAAGGTCAGCATCTTAAACCGTTTTAGAAAATTCAGCCACTGATATGTTTATCATTATAATAAGCCTTTGCCTCCTAGTTTGCAAAACCATGTGATTGTATTTGGATTTATACGCTGATTCGTGCGGTTATGCTTCTTTCTGACCATGATTAGATAAATATTTCTATGAAGATGATGTCGCCTTTGGCAAAATGCGTAAATGAATAGTCTCACAAAAACAAAGCCAAGCCTGTGTGTAAATTAACACATTACACTGGTCACTTCGTTTTGTCTTCTCCAGAGTGACTTACAAAGGAAAGGTATATCTAAATAAGGTGACAAGATCAAGTGTGCCCACAGAACGACGGACCACACGTTTTTAAACTCAACTCAGCAGATTAAAGGAAAGTCACGTGACATTTTTATCCCATTTTTGCTATAGGGTATATAAACAGCATGTCTACCAGCATATCCAAATGCTTGGGGTTCATTCTCCCTGCTCCACACTGGTGCCCTGATTATTTCCGATATAGGAGATATTTATCTATGTAGACAAATAGTCTATAGCTCTGAGTGTGATGGACCACCCACACCCTCTTCCCGGGGGAACTATGCGAGCGGTCTTGGTTTTCGGGGCTGTGTTTCTGCTCGTCGGTTCTACCTGCCTGAACTTAAAACACGTTTCTCAGCACACGCCTCCGCTTACTCTGCAGACTGCAACTCACGGCAGAGCCACCGGAGGGCGCAGATGAGGCGGCGACGATGCTCTCACGTTTCCGCGTTATTGGAAAGACCGCGTCGGAATTCTGTGTGGGATAAAACTGTTATGAAGTCGTCCTTTCTGTGTCAGTCCTTCAGTCGATGAATGTGAAGACTGACTTGTGCTGTTGGAGTTATTTTAGTAGTGCACTTTAAAGCGTTCCAAAGTATTGCATATGAAAAAGTTAACGCTCGTGAACAATTACTAACACACCAGGTGTAGAATGAAACCTCTAAAGGTATTAGCAACAGAATGACTGCAGAGGGCAGTAGAGTTACACGCAACTTTGACGTCGTCCGCTCGGACCCCCGGTAAGCAGTCATCGGACCGAGTTCCAGGTGGAGAAGCGAGAGCAGGCCTCCGGAGTGCAGTGGCGTGAGACGTCGCATGACGTGTGAGCTGCGTAAAGACGTTACTGAGAACATGCTGGTTCAGTGCTGTCCTTCTTAAAGACTGTCGATGTTTATATTTCACTTTGGTGATGTGTTGTTGGGTCACTACCACATTTCAGGCCAAACACCGTGAACGTAAGTGAGGCGTCGCGTGCCACAGCACGCGGAACTGGCCGCTTGGGAGAGATTGAAACGCGTGCGGCAGACCACCGATCAAGCGAAATTAATTTATTTTCGCCAGGGTGTGTAGCACATCATTTCTGTTTTGTTTTGTTTTTCGTCAGATGTGTATATGGGACATAATTAGCATTGCAATCCAATTTGTTGTTGGGCACGATCGAGCTCCTGACCTTGAGTAAACACGCTCTTTACGGAGCTCCTGGATATCTCTCCTAATCAACTCATTGCCATACATTTCACGGTCTGAGTGAGGGACGTCAGCGCAGTGTTGCATATCTTCCGGGGATACAGCCCGGGGACGCAGCTGAAACCGTGTGACATTTTGAAATGGCGTGTTGACTACATCAGCATTTTGTAAGAGTAGTTGTTTTGGCCTGCTCGACAGAAGACGAATACATTTTCAAGTCAAGCTGAAACGTGCTATAAGTTGTCTCAGGTCGTGAATGCGTAATGTTTAAAGGGCCGCGAGACAAGGATTTCTTTCTTTAATTGGTAAAAATGGACCAAGTTTGCTTGTAGAGCAAAAAAAAAAAATAGAAAAACCCCCCTGAAAACTCTACAATAACACCCACTTGGTGTTTTCAGATGTAATTCAGCTGAACACTTTCTCTGGGCTTAATAAATCATATGACTTTTTACAGAAACATTGCAATAATTGTACGGATTCGCTTACGGATATTTGAATACGCT
This sequence comes from Megalops cyprinoides, assembly GCF_013368585.1. Classification (NCBI taxonomy): domain Eukaryota; kingdom Metazoa; phylum Chordata; class Actinopteri; order Elopiformes; family Megalopidae; genus Megalops; species Megalops cyprinoides. The sequence continues at coordinate 1,174,181 of NC_050603.1, forward strand.
TAGTAGCCTATGCTCCACCACAACAGTAAGATCAACAGCGGTCAAAGGGCGGCGCATTTAAATGGCGCTACACAGAGCCGCGAACAAAGAAACGCCGAAACTGCATTCGAATACCGCGCAGAAAGCTGAGGGTTCGCGTCCCGTTGGCAGTATCCGCGCTAACTGCACGGACGCAGCCTGGAGCTCCAAACACAGAGCACCCTGATGTCTATGCGGATATTGTGAGGAGGTGACAGGTGGGCAAACATTCCTCATTCTCCCCACTGCTTTTGAGACGAAGGCTGTGGAGCCCGCTGATATCGGAGAAGCGCTCGTTTGAAGGACACAGCACGTCCGCATGCCACACCGTCGCAGGGTCACAGAGAGTACTGTAGAGTCAGTGTTTGTGCCAAAGCTTACTGTAGTCCTCCCAGCGTAAGAGCCGAGGGAGTTAAAATGACACAATAACACTATTCGTGCATTTCATTTACGCAGCAGCTTTCAGGTCATAAAGTCTGGGGTGTGATGGGGAGGAGTTACTCACCTCAGTGTGTAGCGCATCTCAGTGATCCATGGCAGCTATTTTGTGCCAAAACGCTCACCACACATCAGTTGAGCTGGAGAAGGAGAGATTCATTTAGCTCATAAATCCGTGGAATCATCGATAACACTGGGCCAGATTCACTGTTTCACCAGGACTCGGTGGAAACGTCCTGCTCTTTGTTTTCACTGCTGTGTAATCTAGTGACTGTGAAATCTATGCAACCTTCACTGTCATTGAGAAATGTTTCCTCCCTGTTTTCAGTGTGAATATCACATTATGAATGTGTAATTGCTTTAAGGGCCCTGGATTCCATTCTGATGCCATGTTATTTTACACACCATGAAATGCCCTGGCTTCTGCTACCAGTCTCACCCCTGCCAGTGTGTGTGTGTGTGTGTGTGTGTGTGTGTGTGTGTGTGTGTGTGTGTGTGTGAGATCTGAGTCTGTGCAGGCAAAGGATAATTGGATAATTGATTGGCCATGCCCTCTAATTATGACCAGGTGATATAAATGAGTTGAGGGTGAGAACACAGAGCAAGCGTCTTATTTATCTATAATGAATGGAGGATAAAAAGAAATGCTCATGTTTTTTTTTAACTCTCCATTTGTGAAACACCTGACCAGCTTCATCAGCGCACTCATCTCAGCAGAAACACAGCGTCTCCTACACGACAGTGCCCCTGACACCTGAGACAAAGACTGCCCGCCTCTGGTTTACCTGGTATCATGGCCCAATTCCCCTCCCCAAATGGTCTGTGCTTGCAGCTCTGTGACTGAATACTGTGCATCTGTAACCCTGAGAGAGAAGCATTCTTTACCCACCAGACAAACAAGTATGAATAACAATAATCAAAACCCATGATTTTCAAACAGCTTTAAATTTAAGAACTGTAAGATCAGACCCAATGTTTTCACCACCTCTGATTTGGAAGGTCATCCTCAGCTCTTTTGTGCATTTAAATGGCATACAGCCATGACAAAGATAAACTCACACAATAAGGGAGGCCTGTCTTAGGACAGACAGAGGTGTCTATTCTCTGCCTGCCCCATTTGCCAGATTACAATACGATGAAAATGTTCACTGTTATTTCTGAAGCTGCGAGAATCACTTTATGCAAAAGATTCTGGAACAGGAAGGAAGACTGAATCCGATGGAAACAGACACAATGTGATACGATTTAATGACGTGAAAATTCACCTCATGTGGTACGCTTTAAGGCGACATCAGTACCTCGGGGTGTGTATACCAGGGAAACAACCTGACTCCACTGAACCAACTGAATATTGGGCTGGGCTGTTACATAAAAATGTCAGAGTACGAAACTAAGCTAGATCATGGGAAACGACAAATAACAAATACACTGCAAACCTACGAAAAATCGAATCTATATGGAAAAGGAATTGAATCATGTTCCTTGTCTCTGAAAACTTCCTGACCTTTTCAGCATATATTATTTGAAAACCACCCCTAGTATAGAATATTCCAATGTAGCATTAACAGTGTTAGATTTCCCGATCTACAAAAAATAAGAAGTAAATGAATAATAAAAGAATAAAAAATAAATTAAGAATTGATTCTATGAATGTAATGCCGTACTCGCTTTCCTGAAAGACTCCCAGCTCGGTCCCGGTTATTACCTGATCCGCACCTGCGGGCGTCATCCGCGCATGGAGGTTCCTCGCCTGCGTCCGCAGCCTATCACAGCAGCCGCCGCGAGTGAGCGCATCTCTCACTTTGCCCGGCCGACAGGAATCGAAGGGAATTTAGGGACTCAGTTCCGCCAGCCGAGCGCCTCCGCGGGAGCCTGCCGCAGCCCGCCGCCGCACCTGCAGTCGCAACTTTGATGGGGACTTTCACACTCCTGCAGGAAAATGCCGGTTATGAAAGGATTGCTAGCGCCTCAAAACACATTTCTGGACACTATCGCGACGCGTTTTGACGGCACACGTAAGTTTTACTGTCTTTTCCTTAAAATGTGTAGGCGTTGGCTACTTTTGTGGTTCATTATAGCCGTTATTCAACAAGTTTAATGAATGTATTTATTTCCTTTCCCAGTTAGACATGTAGATCACTTTACAAAGTTATAAATGCAAATCAGTACGGATATGTTAAAGTTATAGTATAGCATCGAATCTGATGGAAGTGTGTCAATTATATTAAAAAGAATGTGCTGGAGTGTAGCGGATCCAGAAACTTCTGAACAAATTAAAAAAAAATGAAAATACGCTGCATTGAGTAGAAGAAAAAAATACCCGTTCTTGTTCTCGGATGATTTTGAGAATACAATCCACTTTATTGGGCTTGGTATGTTGTGGGCATATTAATATTGATGTAGTGTATTATCATTTCCCTTTTATACCGCACTGGGTAGCGAATGTTTTCCTTTCGCGCGCCGGAGCTAGTCGCTGTCTCGTGCTGCCTCCAGTTCCATTTTTCCCTCTGGCGCAGAAGGAGCGCGAGAGGAAGTTTTTCGGTCAGCACCACGGACAGCGGACAGCCCGTGGACCGGGGGGGGGGCCCACACGCGGTACCGCTCGCTGTTTTATTCACAAAATATGCGAAAGCCTCTTTTTCCACCAAGACACACGTCGTGCTTCAATACCAATGCTTCAATATGTGCGCTCGCGGAAAGAAAGTGTGTGAAATGTGTGAAAGCGTTTATGAAATGCAAATTGTCGACATATTGCTCTGGACACGTTAAATAATAAAATACTCAGAATATCAATCAAATGCACCGTTAAGCCATCTGTAGCGCTTCAGATCGCCGCATGCTGTTCTGACAGCAGCAGTCACATCAAAATTAATTGGCTGCAGGTAGCGTTTCTGTAGGTGTGTTTTTCGTGTCTCGACACTACTTGTCGGGTGGGGTAAGAGTGTTTTTTTCCCTCTTTTTCTCTGTTCTACTTTCTGGACGGAACGCCGAACATTCAAAGCATCAGCGCGGTGCTTGGTTTCTACAGTGTACTTGTTAGTAATTATTTCCTTTATGTTAATTTGTCAAGTGCATTGTAGACATTTGCGAGAACTCATGTTCGTTCTAACCCAATTTTCCTACATTGTAGCAGAAAAGAATGGGCTGGTAACTGAATCCTGCTGCAATTTTCCCTCTTTATCTGGCCTATAGATTCGAGCCAGCTGGCACCATGGCCGCGTGCCAATACTACATTAATACGCACACTCCAGTGAGCGCGTTCTCCTTCTAAGAGAGCATTTCCAAAGATGGAGGTCGCATCTTACAGCTGCAGTGATGCACCGTGTGTTGAAGGTGGAAAACTCATGACACAGACTAGGGTGACATGTCGTATTGCGTCATCTGCACTGTGCACAGATATACAACAGCTGGCACTTTCCACACAAGGCACAAATACTGATGGGAGTTTACTGAAGCAGTTAATCAAACTAGCACCTTGTCAAAAAGTGCACCAGCATCCAGGACTCGAACCCGCAACCCTATATGTTAGTGTTGTGCTTCTGCCCAACGACCAATCCACTCTCCTACTGTATGAAACATTGAGCCGCTATTCTTCAGTTGTATAAATGGTTAGAATGGCAGGGATGTGGGTTTAAAACATCAGCGCATGGGTCCTCCACACGGTTTTATCCGCCCCCTTTCAGCTGCTGGCTGGATGGGGGAGCTCAGGTTGCTGCCGCAGCGTGAGAGAGCGCACCTTACTTACCGAGCTTCCGGGCCTCACTCGCCACCTGAGTGTGCTGGTAAAATATTACCGCTTGTTTTCTTTTCTCCCTCCAGTCTGAGAGAAGAGAGGGGGTTTACCTCCATTAGTGGCAGCATTTTTATAATAACGCTCTTCGTCTGGAGTAGCCGGAGTTGGACTGAGAACACTCGGCGGTAAACGCATGACCTGTTCAGCTGCTGAAATGCAGAATTGATTCACACGGTTCATTAAGCACAGGATGGGCTGACTGAACGTTCATTAACCGTCCACGAGGAGAACCGGACATACCGTCAGCAAAAACCCGCGGAAGCTGCACACGCATTGTACAGGTTTTTTCACTACTTGGTGAAACCTGTTATGAGGGTGCGACCACAGGACACAGGGCAGAGCGAAGAATAAATATCAAAAAGTGTAGTGTAGTGAGGATATTGCGTATTGGACTCGTGCATTGGAAGAAACACAGGCTGTAAGAGCCACAGCAGTCTGTCTGCTTTAGGGGTCCTGTGTTTTTCTGTTGGGCTTGTGGTGGAGAGTATTGCATTATGCTGTTTATTGCTGCCGTAACAGGTAGTCTCATGGTTGGGCCATGTGCCATATGCTGTTTTCCTTTGGACACATTTTGCCCAAAATAAACACTCATTCACACGGCCTGGGGTGACACTGCTGCTCAGCCCGCTCCAGGCTGTGAAAACAGCATCCCACTCAGAGCAGTGAGCAGCAGTGTGCCAGTAGAGTGAGAAAAGGTCAGGTTTTTGGAAAAAAATGACAAGGGATAGCAATTTTTGTCCACATTTAAAATAAAATGAAATAAAATTTTATACTATTTATATACAGTATATATATATAAAAATATCTAAAATATACATATACACACACACACATAATATGTTATACTGCTGTGCTTGGCAGTGACCTGTCGAGGTTTTTATGTAGCAAGCAAGGTAACGGGCTGCCCATGTGACATGCAGTGAAATGAGCATCACTGAGAACACCCCCATGGGTACATGACATCATTTCCTTCCTTCATCTCTTTACCTGGCTCTCATCCTCCTTCTCTCTTGCGTCTCCTCTTCCTTTGTTCTCTGTTCTCTATTGCTCCCTTCCACCCCCCGCTCTCTCCTTTTTCCTCAGTACACCTCCCCCTTCTCCTCCTCCCTGTACCCCACTGAGTTCATGTCAGCATCTGTTATGTCTGTGTTTACACTCTTACCTCTGTGATCTTAACATTGGCATCATTATCTCTGTGATGTCATAAGTGACATCACAGACACCAGTGTTTCCTCTAGAATCATCAGCAGGCATGTCACTGTAAGGGCCACATAGCCGGAGCAGGACCGGCACTGACACAGAAACAAGAATACAACCTTTTCAGTTATTTAACAATAACAACAGCAATAATATTAATAATATCAATAATGCATCTCCGTCCTTTAACTAATTTGCATTACACACTATAATATCACAAATGAATCAAGGATACATACAACTAAGCTACAGTATCTAGCCGACTAACAATAGAAAAATAAAGGTGTATGTATACTGTAAGAAGTGCATATCATCAGCAATAATAAATTGCCTCGTGAGCTTGAAATATGCAGTTAAAAAGCTTTGGCGGCTTCTTGAAAATAGCAGCCTGTCGTTTTCATATTTTCTTCATTCAGCAATTCAGAAGACATGACTTCTACAGCAGAAATTTCACAGTCAAATCACAGGATGCTCATTTGAATATTAATTGCTGCAGCACTGATCACACAGACAGTGAAATTAGTTCACCTTCATGTGCAACACATTCATGGATTGTACAGCAAAGCAAAGATATACCTAAATATGGCACCTGAATAAGAATGGGGTATAAAGCAAGTGCAAGGGAAGACAATGGCTGTGATGTCACGGTTGCTATCAGTCATATCGTGATGCTATGATTGGCATTTTCACTATTATGGACTGTACTTACTATTAGGACTGTACTTACTCTCTGCTAAATCTTTTAGTGTGTATCAGTTATTACCCAGGTACACAGTATGCAAGTTCTGCGCTCTGCTGTCTCACCCCCCCCCCCCCCCCCACCACCACCACCACCACATTTTGAACTCGCCTCACCATTTTGAAGCGCCTAAACTCCCCTTTCTTTTTGCCATGAATTCTGGGATGGGGAACACTTACACTTCCTAGACGGTGTGCAGCCGATGCATCTATCTTTCTCCAGGGATTGTAGCATGACATCCAGCCGCATTGAAGCACACTACTCCATCCGCTGTCCTGTGTGAGTTTCTCATGCTTTCTGTGGATGCTCTGTTTCAGACCACTCCCCTTCTACAACATTCATTATGAACCAGCAAATCAGAGCACTGCTAGCCTGAACAATGGCAGAGACAGAACCTTCAGTGTGATCTGGTTGGTTTATGTTAAATCTGCTGGGTAGGGCTGCACTGAGGCAGGGAATTTAGTGTAACATTTGGAGGAGGGAACACACAACATGCAAAAAAGCCACAAAGTGAGCCTGAAACACAGGACTGAGAGACCACCCCCGCTCTGCTGATACCTGCTGAGACCCCACCGGTCGTCTCTCATTCGGACATCACTGACCTCACTCTCGCTGCCAGCTCTTCATTTTGCCCTCACCGAATAATCACGACTTTCCTGATCGAACGTCTGAGAGGACCAGCACAGAACGCAAAAGCTGATTCACTTGCTACAGCGATGACTCTGGAAATGAGCTTGTCTCTGACCGTGGCGAATGTCACAGTGGCGGTTGGTATCCCAGAATGCACGTCTTCTCTGCTCTCTGGTAGAACACAGAACCGCGACAGAATCCACCAGGCCTTACCAGTGCAAACACTGGCTGCCACGTTCTCTGTTTCTGACCTATCACGCGTCTGTGTCAGTAAGGGCACAGAGTGTTATCCTCTGAATCGCCTTTTTCTGCTACATTCAAATGAGAGGTACAAAACTACTGACCTTAAAGAATACAAACACTGCAGCCACAGAAACAGGGGACAGGAAAGGTCTGTGTCACACGCAGGGCAGACGTGACCATGCAGCTGACGAAGTCATATCAATCAGTTATCCAACCAGCCAATCAACTGATGGATCAATCAATCACATTTAAGGTTTAAGGGAGTCCAAACAGTAAAAACCAAAATGATAAATCGTGGCAATTATGATCATGATACTGAATTTCAGTGATGTTGGATCAGTAAATTCAGATGTGGTCGAATGCTGGAGAAGTGATTTGTCCCAGTTCCAGCTCTGAGTAGGTCATCCAGCAAAACAAAATATTGGGTAGATCTTTGTGTTTGTTCATTAAAATGCAATCTGTCATCATCAGGTTGTCTGGGGTTTGGAACGGGACTGGTAGCCGTCCTTGGAAAGTAAAGTTTGTAACTTTTTTAAATAAATGCTGTTAAGGTATATTAGCCTATTACAACTGCGCCAGCGTCAGATGGTAGGGTAAAATTAGGAAGGGTATAACCGGTAATGAATCGGAAAAAGGCATAACCTGGATGCGGCTTAATTGCAGAGTTTCGCTGCGGCGCTCTGAGGTTTGGAGAGCTCGTTTTTCCGAGCGCCGTGCGAAAATGTAGCGAGGCATATGGCGAGTTAATAACCCTGACGCGGTGATGCCGCTTCTGAATAAGACATCAGCGGAGTGTGTGTCACGGGGTGGCTGCTGGGTTGTAATGTGATTAGTTTCTCAAAAGCCGCAGCTTTAATTAAGCGTTTTAAAATTCACACTGACACAGATTAATAGAATTATACAGCAAATATGTGCTTAAGCCTCCTGTAAGTCTGGAATTGAATTAAGCAGACTTCGGATGCGGAGACTGATTACTCCCGTGTTTCTCTAAGATGTTGCTGTTTTTAGATACCCGGGGAAATCTGACTAATGCTCCTGAAAACGTTGTTTATTATTCCCAGCAGCCTGTCGGCTGCCAGGGATTCTCATTCCCAGTATAGCATTTAAAACAAAACATGCCCTCCGTCGCACAAATTCAACTTTTATTTTTTATCCCAACATTTTTCCCCAAACTCCTACTCTGCGAAAACCAGTTCGCATTCCTAGATGGTGTTCACCATCACATGATGTTTTGAGAAATATATTTTCATTGATTCAACAGGCCCGTATGAGTGCTCTTCGTGTGCCCTTTTTCCGCGGTCTGACATCTCCTTTCCGCGCGTCACCGTGAGTGATGCGTATTTGTCGCTGAGGTTCATTTAAGTGCTGCGTCACATCAATGCTGGGGGGTCCTAACGAAATATCGAGGCTGAGGCGTCATCAGATAACAAAATTACCTTTACAAATGTTTGTGAGTCACTGCTGCCATACGAGTAGTGCTTACGTTTGAGCACGCCGTAAATGCGTGAAACAAAATCACGTGACAGCAATGAACGCGCCATGATGTCATGTTGCAGTCATTGTACCTGGATTGTAGGAGAGGAGACATGCAGATGCGCCCCAGCATGGCAGTCATGTGTGTAAATGTGTATAAAAAATAGCTAAAAGGAGAATAAATAGGGGAATAGTGTGTATTTTAAGATGAGTGTTTTGCCATTTCTGTGCGTATCTGTGCAGACCTCCCCCTGACCGGAGCAGGAGAAGAGAGGAGGCCACAAAGTCCTCTGTGCTGAAGCATAAAACGTGTTCCAAACGGCAGACGTGTCACGCGTTTTCATGGTTCTCTGTGAGCTGAGTGACTTGGTCACCTCTGAGCCGGTCCTGTCGCTGCCGAGTGACACAGCTCTGTAGAGTGGTCGCTGGGGCGGCTTGCGTCCGGGGGGGTGGGGGGTGGGGGGGGGGGGGGTGCAGGCGATATGGAGAGAAGGTCAGGGCCTGGCAGCCTGTGTGAGGGTGCGGGGGGGGGGGTTTCCCTGGTGCCCACCCTGCGCATAAACACAGATACTTGCGAATGGCTGCTTCTTACAGCTACCTCATCCAGCTGTGAGGCTGACAGGGAAAGGGCTGACTCCAGGTCAGCCTGAGATATGAAACTTCATCCAGATTTCTATTCTGCACGCGTGGACGATGTGCTGCTTCCTGGTGGTCAGGGTCTCACACATACAGCTGGACAGGAGCAGCTTTTCTGCGTGCTTCCTCGGGGTGTTGTGGGGGTCGTGGGGGATGGGGGGAGGGGCAGGAAGGGGGGGGGGGCACAGGAATGCACTCCCCCAGGTGCATCTCTTCCAGCTCTCAGTCTAATGACCCCCCCGGAGACTCACATCGAAGAGACTCCTTTTCATGCTGTCCCATTGATTAAAGAGGTTCTCCATTCTGTCCTGAACCCAGCAGACATACATCTCCTTAATCACCGCCAGGCCCTGAAAACACCCCAACAGAGCCAATCATTACAGAGTAATATAGCTGGAAATGAAGCACTGGAGCACTTTATAATGAGGACTGGATCGGATTGTGAAAACCTCGACACTCGAGGTAGCTGCCATTGTAAATCTTTCTTTGGCCTTTACGTCCCAGTGCACCGATAATCCGCTGTTGTTAGGCGGGAATTTCATTTTTGGGACGAGTTTTGGTTGTTTCCCTTAATAAATTCTTACACTCACACACGCAAGGGCACACACATTTTTTACCTTCACTGTGGACAGTGGCAGTCAGCTGGGAGAGTGTGGGAGCAGGAAAGCAGGTATGAATGAGTCAGATTTGGCTGGAGTCCTTTTGGAGACGTTTTGTGGCACTTGATTTGAAGGATCATGTTTGATGATTGAAGGTCAAAAAGGCCATGCAGAGCCAGATGCCGTACTGATGCTGTCAGCATTTACTGCGTCTGTTTTTACTCCGCATTTATACAAGGGAAACTCGAACCCTGATCAGCACAGAGGTCTTGCTCTGCGCTGGAGCCTGTGTTAGCGTACCTCTGCTAATGATGTTAATACCTGTTAGCTTTGAAGCGTGAGGGTCTGTTACAGCCCGCTTTCCTCTCTGCTCGCTGTTCCGCACTCGACCCAGAGTGGATTTGCTTTAAACTTTCTCTTTCTCTTTAGCGGCTGAGAGGAAAATTTCCGCTTTTTTCCACACTAAATCACTATGAGGTTATTTTTTTTTCCTTGCCCTCTCAAGAGCAAATTGCTTATGATGGCCGTGGTATGATAGCCTACTATATATAACCGTTCCAGCGGGATGCTGGTCTGTCGTAGATCAAGCATGACTCGATCAGATCTCCCCGCGTGCCACTTCAGCACACAGGTTACTCAGCGAGAGAAGCGGCTGCACCCACAGAGGCCACTGCTTCTGAAAACTGCACGATTTTCTCCTATTGTACAGATTCAGGGCTGGAAAAATCAAACTGCCATGCATGGCAACATACATTTACTCCTGTCCCGATTAAACGGTGCTTTCACTGGAAGCACTTTTACAAACCACAACTGGGAATTCTCAAAATCATCTCTGTGGAATTACATTCATGTGGTCATACATGAAACTCAAAAAATGCTTGAAATCTTAAGGTCATTCTTCATTTTGGGGGATTCTTACTCTTAAATACATCTTAAATGTATGTTTGGAGTAAATGGGGGATCTGAGAGCCAGACATCTACGAAAAATATGAATATGTAGATGTGAGTATGTGCTATATGAATATAAACAAATTGTTAATGTGTATGTCTACAGCTCCATAATGGCATGGGATAACTGGGGAGTGTGATTCTCTGTGTGTTTGATCAAAAGGAATCTGATGCGGGCTGAGAGCCATCGCAGAGTCTGTCAGGACAGAGTCTTCACCCGGAGAATGAGAGCCAGGACAGGAATAGCATAGCGTAATTATGCAGCTAAATGAACTGTCTGAAATGATTTGTGAAATTTGATTTTTTACAAATTTGGGCTGGACAGGGGTTCTGGTTGCTGTTGTTAGTGTAATTGATCGTTTCCTAATGTGGCTGGGTGATTAAGATAGCACAGAGAGGGGTGTGAACTCAGCGCTCACCTCTGGGGAACGGATTTTCTCTGAATTAATGGGATCTAATGAATTCAGTAAGATTCATGCTGATGAGAGCTACTGAGAGGCCTGGGAAGGAGCCGATGGCACTCTCCAGAGGAAAAAAAGTGTATTCACCATTATGCCTGTGTGATTACTGCAGGGTGCGAAGTGTTCACCTGTCCTTTAATGAGACCTGTTAGACCAGCAGCAAGTTTGATTGCAGGTAGACTGATATCTTACTAATTGCAGGAGAATTTGTAATTACTCGCCGGTTATAGAGTGGACCGATCATTTGTCATTGATAGGAGGTACCTTGATCACTCCTTCCTGATCGCAGGTAGATCGATGGATACTCACTGACCACAGCACGCACATGCAGGTGGCCGAGAAGTGATTTTCATCTGAAATAGAGCACTTCAGAGCCACACAGTGATGGCACTGTGTGTCACAGCTGTCCTATCGTCCACACAGTCTGGAGTGTGTGTGTGTGTGTGTGGGTGAGTGAGTGTGTGTGGGTGAGTGTGTGTGTGTGTGTGTGTGTGGGTGAGTGAGTGTGTGTGTGTGCTTGTTTGCGTACATACCTGTGTACATGTTGAATGTCTGCTCTCTGAAGTCTGAGGAGTGTGATGGAGTGTGATGGGGTATGACAGAGACACACACACACACACACACACACAAACTCACACACACAGCAGCCCCCAGCCGTAGCGGTTTGGGGCGGTTACATCATCCCGTCTTATATCAGGGTTCCTCTCACAGCCCAGCCCATTATGCTCTCACACAGTTGGCTGGCTCCTCGCCGCCACTCCTGTAAGCCTCCGTCTGATTGGTGGAAGCCTCCTCCACTCAGGTGTGCCCTAGAGGAGCCGCTTTCATGCCGTTGTATCCGCCCAGTCCTAAATTTAGAGCAGTGAGACAGGGGGGCATCTGTCCCCCTCCAGATGGGGACCTGAGTGCATCCCAGGGAGGGGACCGCAGGTCAGCTGTTCCCCAAAACACTCCCGAGCCAAGCTGTGTTTCCTCTCTCTGGGTTTCCTGTCTGAGTTTCCTCTCTCTGAGTTTCCTCTCTCTGAGTTTCCTCTCTCTGAGTTTCCACTCTCTGAGTTTCCTCTCTCTGAGTTTCCTCTCTCTGAGTTTCCTCTCTCTGAGTTTCGTCTCTCTGAGTTTCCTCTCTCAGTTTCCTCTCTCTCAGTTTCCTCTCTCTCAGTTTCCTCTCTCTGAGTTTCCTCTCTCTGAGTTTCCTCTCTGAGTTTCCTCTCTCTGAGTTTCCTCTCTCTGAGTTTCCTCTCTGAGTTTCCTCTCTGAGTTTCCTCTCTCTGAGTTTCCTCTCTGAGTTTCCTCTCTGAGTTTCCTCTCTCTGAGTTTCCTCTCTGAGTTTCCTCTCTCTGAGTTTCCTCTCTCTGAGTTTCCTCTCTGAGTTTCCTCTCTCTGAGTTTCCTCTCTGAGTTTCCTCTCTCTGAGTTTCCTCTCTCTGAGTTTCCTCTCTCTGAGTTTCCTCTCTGAGTTTCCTCTCTCTGAGTTTCCTCTCTCTGAGTTTCCTCTCTCTGAGTTTCCTCTCTGAGTTTCCTCTCTCTGAGTTTCCTCTCTGAGTTTCCTCTCTCTGAGTTTCCTCTCTCTGAGTTTCCTCTCTGAGTTTCCTCTCTCTGAGTTTCCTCTCTCTCTGAGTTTCCTCTCTGCTGGGAGAGGTTGTTTACTGCACTCTGCAGTGGGAAGCAGTGGGCATTGCTCTATGGCTTAGGCACACGATTAATTGGCTACTAACAATGAATTAGTAGTTATTAAGTAGCTCATTAGTGAAGTGGAGGATTAGTTAAATTAAACTAAGCCCGCCCCCTGCCCCGCCCAGCTCCACCCCCACCCCTTTCCCCACCCAGCTCTGTCTGGGCCGCTGGGCTCCAGTTGTGGCTCTGACAGCACTGTGGAAGAGCAGCACGATCCACTGGGGCTTTCAGGCACAGACAGAGAGACAGAGAGAAAAGACCATTACTGCAGTGTCAGCTGATCCAGGAAAATGTCTCTCTAGTGCACGCACACACACACACGCACACGTACAGTCCAGACACACACACACACACACACACAGGCAGGCACACACACACAAGCATGCACACACACGCACACACGTGCAGTCCACACACACACACACACTTGTGTGTTTTTCCACAGTATTTCGTTTGCTTCAGCTTGAAATCA
>NC_050603.1:1192500-1200000 GCF_013368585.1 Megalops cyprinoides
CTTTTTCTGACCACGCCAGTCTGAGGTTGTGTGTGTGCGTCTCACAAGGGCAGAAACGATAAGAAAGTCTGTGAAAATATCTGCAGGAATATCACAACATGAGGTTAGTCTGAGATGGAATTACATCAAACAATCAATCAATCAAAAAAAACTGCATGTAGTACAGCACATTTTTTATGATTGCATGGTCACAAAATGCTGGTCAGGAAAGGTTTCCCAGAAACATAATTGGAAAGCCAAAAAAACAGAAATTGGGAAAAAAACAGAAAAAAACCTCACTGCATGAAACGTGATGGAGAAACTCCAGGAAGGAGATTGGACGTCTGTGTTTCTCTTATGATGAAAAGAAAACCTATTTTTAGACATGTTTCTCTGACACGCCTCGTAAACTGCAAGCTCATGTAAAAAAGACCTACTGATGCAGAAAATGGATGCTTTAACAGAACCGAAATGTGCCCTGTTATACCCTCCTTCTCCCAGAACACAATCCCTTCCGATAAATGAATCTGTCATAAATCATAATCATACGTGGCCATTACTGCTCTCAGTTTAATTAAGCTCCTCAATAATTACTGAGTGTAATAACTCCATATCAGCTGTGACACAAGAGATCAGCTGAAAGCACTGCAGTACCTGGTGTCAGCGTGTAGAGGTGTGTCTGCGGAGTTCCTGTGAGCTGCAGTTTCATGGCTGTCAATGCGGCCGCATCTGTCTGCAGGTGAACACAGTGCACAGGTGGGCTGTTTGCAGTCCAGGCACAGAGTGTTCATCTGTTGTGTTTATTTGTTAAGCTGTTGAACATTACAAACTGTGAGAGTTATTTATTTATTTTTTGTATGGACCGTTATTCACTGAGTTCACTGTGTTTGACCAAAAAGGAGAAGTTCAGGTAAGATTTTGTTATGTGTAGGCTGCTGAATGTGATTTTTATCTTATTTTATTTTATTATTGCCAGCAGCCAGTATGGTAATTGCTAGCATTTTCATGTGGGTGCACCCACACCTTGTCAAAGTGGGTTTGGAGTTTGGGCAGGGTTGGGTAACGTATAAAGTTATCATCTTCGTGTGGGGTTTTGTTTGGGTATGAAGGTGCCTGGGTCGAGTAGGGCTCGGGTTACAGGCCTCTGCGGACCTTTAGTATTTAAATGTCTCTAATGTCATGACATTGGAACTTTACAAAGACGTTATAAACACATTTTGTGCTGACATGGTGCTATACGATGTTTTCAAGTACATGATTTCATTCTTAAATAGTATACTCGCCCTATATCGCTCTGTGTCATCCATCAGAAAACATTACCATAAAACTTTACTCATCAGCAATGCCATGCTTTTTGAAGGTCCACTGAAATTCCACTTAATTTAAAGTGTAGTCATATTAGTAATAAATATCTTATATTGATAATACAAATATTAATGAATGAATTCTGCAGAATGTGAAACCTCTATAAACATTGTTTATAAGCGTGCTATACAGTGTCAGTGCACTTGAGGAATATAGAGTCTGCTTTAGTCTTGCAGGCTGCTACGTGTGCCGGGAGACTTCATCACCCCCATCCTCCACTGTGGGATAAAATAGGAAATCGGTGTTTCTTTGAACACTGGCGCAAAGGTGCTTGAGTGTTTTTTAAAAAAAGATTTGTTCTGCAGCGGGATCAGGGAACACAGGCTTCTTGTCTGGCTGTTGTCAGAGGGTCAGAGCATTTTAAAGGGTGCCGCTGCCTCCTCCCTGTGAAGCCCCTGGCAGTCTGGTGCTGGTGAGACACGCTTTGTCCTCCTTTCCCCTGCAGACAGTAACTTCATCCTGGCCAACGCGCAGGTGTCGAAGGGCTTCCCCATCGTATACTGCTCGGATGGCTTCTGCGAGCTGACGGGCTTCGTGCGCACCGAGGTGATGCAGAAAAGCTGCGCCTGCAGGTTTCTGTACGGCCCCGAGACCAGCGAGGCCACCGTCCTGCACATCGACCACGCCCTCGAGGACAAGAAGGAGTTCAAAGGGGAGATCATCTTCTACAAGAAGACTGGTGAGAAAGTGACACACATGTACAAACACACACACACACACACACACACACACACACACACACATACACGTACAAACACACACACACACACACATACACGTACAAACACACACACACACACACACACACATGTACAAACACACAAACACACACACATACACGTACAAACACACACACACACACACACACACACGTACAAACAAACACATACACACACACACACACACACATGTACAAACACACAAACACACACGTACAAACACACACACACACACACACACACGTACAAACACACACACACACACACACACAAAATGGTGACAATATTTCACAGCAGTAATATTAATTCAGATAATATTATATATATATAATATTCAGCAATAATATTATTCAGGTAATGATATTATAGTTATTACATGTTTATCAATGCACTTGCCCAGTCGGAGCAGCTTATGTAGTAATCACATTCACATGTTATCCATGTATCAAGCTGCATATGCCCTGAAACAAATCAGGTTAACTACCTTTCTCACCAGTACGTCAGCAGCGTGCCACCTGGGACTGGAACCTGTAACAGTCTGGTTACAGGCCCAGCGCTGTAATGGTTACAGTAACGGCATCTCCCGGCGACAGTATGAGGACCCGGCATGACTCGCTCCAAGCCACAATCAATGGGGCGGAAAATTACCACGGCAACTGAGGCGCTTATTACACGGCATCTCTCCCCAGCGCTAAATTAACCGCGGAGAGACGGAGGCACCAAAACAATCTAATTACAATGTCATTCAAATGTGTCCCGTCCTGCACGGTCTCTGAAGCTGACAGCCCACCGCTGAATCCTCACTTACCCGCTCTCTCTCTCAGAAAACATTACAAAAATTCAAAAGTGCTTTATTGGCAGGGCAGACAATCACTGCGTTGCCAAAGCAACAACACAAACAATAAAACAAATAATCAAATATAACCATATGAGTTCAAAGAAAACACACATGCATAAGAGCCAAAATGACAAGTTGACAACAATTAACTGTACATACTACATCTGACAATAATCTATAAATTGATCAATTATTAATTCTGTGGGGTCATTGGATTTGGATTATGGAGTTTAATCGATGTAGTGTTTATTTTATGGTGATCGGTGCATTTTGAAGTAATATCATGGGGGTTAAGGGATTTGGAAATTGGAGGGTAAGTGGGTTTTGTTTTTAGTTTAAGGAGGTTAGTGGAAGCTTAAATTAGGATGGTTATTGGATTCTGTTTTATTTGTTTTATTCAGATATTTGGCAATCGGGATTGATAAAACCCCTGTAACATCAAGTCACAAACACACACAGACACACTCAGACACACACAGACACACACACACACACAACAATTAATACGCAACACATTCAAAACAAAAATTCCACTTCATAAATGACCTCTTTCCTGTTCGAGAGCAATAACACTGTAAAAATGCAACAAGGGATTTTTTTTAAATGGCCCGAAGTTTCTAATGGCTCTCAGATACAGAGCTGCTGGAAAGCTCTTCCTGGGACTCCACACCTTAATGCTAAAAGCCTTTCTTTCCACGTTCACACTGCACCCTGGTGACTTGGGAACAGACAGGGCTGCTTTTTCTAAGAGAATAATTACTGTCTGACTGCATTAATTGCACTTTTAAGTGGTGGGGAGCTTTCATGCAGACACATTTATAACACAACTGATGCCGCACAGCGCACCGCTTGATGCTGTACTTTATTTGCTTAGATTTGATTTGGGTACCTTTTGTTAGAATGATTGGTTAAATTGGCTTAGCCATTTAAATCCATAATAAGGTTAGTTGTAATTTGCGTTTTATGTTGTGCATTGTATTTTGTGCTCATTTGTACTGGCGCTAATGAGTTCCTTTAACAAATAAATGAAAGACTCCGTGTCTCTGTAGCCGCTGTGTTCTGGTGCCTGCTGGACATCGTTCCCATTAAAAATGAGAAGGGGGATGTGGTCCTTTTCCTGGCCTCCTTCAAGGACATCACCGACACCAAGGTGAAGGTCATTCCAGAGGACAAGAGGGAAGGTCAGTATCAGGTCACAGCGTCTGCAGGTGTTATAGCTTATTTTTTTCTTTGTTTTTTGGAAGATGTTCTTTTCCAAAGTAAATCACAAGGCTAATACGGCACAGTAAATTAGCTCCATATCACAGGAGCGACGACAACAGCAAGAGGTAAAGAATGGCAGCATTTACAGGAGAGAGGCATTAAGAAGACAAACAGGATGAAACATGCCTGCATCATTCTGAAGGCAGTGCACCACAGAGCCTAACAATGATATACTAAAGCACAAGATGTACACAAGCTGCCAAGTAATGATCCATGAGCAGGTAGCGTTCACAAAGAGCCAAATAATGTTCCATAAGCACACAGACATCACAAGTGCCGAATAATGATCCATAACAGCAACTCTCACATACAGATATCACTCACACCTGCACCCAGTTGGCCTGGGAAGCCCTGCGTTCTGCATCCCCCCCCCGTTCCTCTCTCAGGTTCTCTCTGTTCCAATCTCTCTTCCTCTTCCTTTCTCTCTCTCCCTCCCTCCTCACACTCCCTCTCCCTCTTCAACCTCTCTCTGCCTGTCTCTTCCTCTCTCTGACTGACCTCAGTGGTTACAGAGAGAGGGGAAATTCATTATGAGCTAAAAATACAGGCAGCGGCTTTCTTGGGCCGGTCTCCCTGGCGATTCACGAGTTTTATAGATGATTAGAGTCTGCGGCGCGGCTGACGCAGGCCTCCCGCTCTTCCACAACGGTAACGAACGGGGAAACGGGTGCGAGGTCAGCGCCGCGCGAGACAGAGACGAATCGCCGTCTCTGTGAGCTCGTGGCGTTTCACTGCCCGTCGACGGGCAGCATCGGCAGGGCCGATCCCAAATAAACAGGACTAAGGAGGTGCCGCCACTGCCCGGCTGTAACCTACTTTCCCCCGCCGGCGCTGTCTGCGGGAAGCTCAGCGATTCCATCATTAAACACCGCTGTCACGGCGCAAACACCGGTGCCGCACACATGCGCTCCAATGAACCTGCGGGGATCCCGCACCACTGCCGCTCCCGGCGGGTCACCGCTAACCCACCCGTGCTTCGGGGCTGCGGAGGAGATCCGGCGTGAAGCCAGCTGTGAAACAATAAAGGTGCTGCAAGTTTTCATCTGCATTGCAAGGAACAATAGCATTCAATCAACAACAACTGAGAGAGATAAAAATCTTTCAGAAAGATTATTTAAGATAAATAATGAATGACACTTCTCTGATTATTTCCTAACGTTAGATAAATATTTGACTCCTATCATTTGTCGAACACAAGTTTGTTTTTTCATTAACTTCAATTTTATTTCATGAAGATAATTGAGGATGTGATTGAGGATGGCGGTCACCTAAAAAGAGTTTTATTATTCCAGTGTAAAAACAGTACTCTCCGCACAGATGAATTGATGCAATGCAATTTCTGAATGGCTGTCTGTGAGGCTGGCAGCTGTGAGGGTGGATTCACTGAAAGCTCACAGATCGGGACAGCTGCTCGCACTCACGCCTAACAATCTCACACATTTTAACCGGGATTCTCCTTTACTCTTCCTAATTCATGCTTCTCTTGGTGAAAAAGGATCATTTCTGTGAAATGCTTGTGCTGTCCAGAAGGGACTGATGGTGGAAATTAGCTTTGGCTATTAACACATGCACATTGCGTTGGATGCTGCCTTTCCGTTTGTATCAGTCTGCTTTGTACTTGCCCCTTACAGATAAATTAAGAAACAAACTGAAATGTAGTACCATTGTGGGAAAAGCTTCCACAGAGGGAGTGAGTGCAGTCTTAGGGCACACGACCTCAAACATTTACCGCCAGTTTCCGGGAACCGGGTTTGCATCAGCACCAGTTTGCAGCACTTTAGCCACTTAGCACATCGCTGGCCTTGAGAGCTCTGCCTCTTCTCCCGGGCGATGTTGCGTCTCTGTGTGCTGTCGAGGGTCATGACCTTTCTCACTCTCCCAGAGAAACGCAAGGGCCGTGTGAAAAGCCAGTCAGCCTTCAGCGCCGCGCGACTCCGGGGCGGGACCGTCCTCTACCACATCTCCGGACACCTGCACAGCCGAGAGAGGAAGAGCAAGATAAAACTCAACAAGGTGAGAGCGCTCGCGAAAGGTGCGTCCCCCACAGGTGCATCCCCTGTCCCTCCCACCCGCACAGCACCTCTCCTGCTAGCAGGGGACATGATTAGGACCCACTCTCTCTTTTGTCCCAAGTGTTGTGGGTGACGTTTCCTCTGGTAGTAATCTCACATGTTTTTCTGAGTGCCGCTACATTCTCCTCCCCTAACACCCAAAAGCAGCCTGAGCCAGCCAATCAGCATTAGGGTGCAGTAGCCATGTCACAGCACCAGTGCAACCGGACTGGTCCAAATGAGTAATCAGACACCCCTTTAGATGCCAGTCAAAAAAGGAAAAAGCAGCAGAGAGGTGATCCTTATTTAAATTCGCATACTTATTAATCACACAAAACAACCACAAAAGGTTCAGGGCAATTAGCTGTTTAGAGCGAGGTTCTCAGCCTCCCCAATGTCAAGCTCGCAGGACTCTGCCGAGAGTGAGGATTAATGAGCCTTCATGGCTGCTCTGTGAGGCAATGCTCACCTGTCTGCTCACCTGTCCACCTGCCCCCCCCCCGGACAGAACGTGTTTGGAGACCCCCCCGCCCTCCCTGAGTACAAGGTCGCCGACGCCAAGAAGTCCAAATTCATCCTGCTGCACTACAGCACCTTCAAGGCGGGCTGGGATTGGCTGATTCTGCTGGCCACCTTCTACGTGGCCGTCACCGTGCCCTACAACGTCTGCTTCATCGGGTTCGACGACCTCACACGCAGCACCACCGTCAGCGACATCGCCGTGGAGATCCTCTTCATAATCGGTACGCCTGGCACACGTATTCCTGCCAAACAGCAAAAAGTCTTTACAGCCTCTGCTGTTCAAACATAAACCCATTCATGCCTGTGTTTTAAAAATTATTTTATTGTAAAAGTACTTTAGTAGGACAAGGAAGTGACTAATTCTGTAGTCAAAAGCCAAAATATAAGAAAATGGGAATAAGGGAATAAGAAAAAAGGGAATAAGAAAAATTCCCTTATTAAGGCAAAGGGCAATTTGATCCCACAATTTATTGTTTGCACAATTTATCAAATTTCTGTATATTAAAGTGCACAATGTCTATATAGCAGAACCTGTTAAGCTGATTTCAGGGTTTCAGGGTTTCCGTTCTCACAGCCCTGGCCTGAGGATATTTTATTTGAGTCAGAAACAGACACACTCATGCTGTAACCAGCACTCCCTCTCTCTGGCTGCAGACATCATCTTCAGCTTCCGCACCACCTACGTCAGTAAGTCCGGCCAGGTGATCTTCGAGGCACGGCTCATCTGCATTCACTACGTCACCACCTGGTTCATCATCGACCT